>NW_025728690.1:713427-896417 GCF_021461385.2 Schistocerca piceifrons
CTTCACTTCAGGTTTACTTTACACCTCTGACCTTCTTATTGACGATGAAACACAGAAATTGCATCGGAATTAAATACAAAAGGCACAATGCCGACTTAAGTACAAGAAGATTGACTCTTCTTACTGTCTATGATTTAACCATTCCATTGACACTAGTTATAGATTCCGATGCTTCACTCCAGGTTTACTGTATCCCTTGGACCTTGTTATTGACGATGAAACACAGAAATTGCATCGGAATTAAATAGAAAAAGTACAATGCCGACTTATGTACAAGAAGACTGACTCTTCTTACTGACTATGTTTTGAACCATTCCTGTGACACTAGTTATAGATTCCGATGCTTCACCTCAGGTTTACTGTATCCCTTGGACCTTCTTATTGACGATGAAACACAGAAATTGCGTCGGAATTAAATACAAAAGGCAAAATGCCGACTTAAGTACACGAAGACTGACTCTTCTTACTGCCTATGTTTTGAACCATTCCTGTGACACTAGTTATAGATTCCGATGCTACACTCCAGGTTTACTGTATCCCTTGTACCTTCTCATTGACGATGAAACACAGAAATTGCATCGGATTTAAATACAAAAGGCACAATGCCGACTTAAGGGACAAGAAGACTGACTCTTCTTACTGACTTTGTTTTGAACCATTCCTGTGACACTAGTTATAGATTCCGATGCTTCACTTCAGGACTACTGTATCCCTCTGACCTTCATATTGACGATGAAACACAGAAATTGCATCGGAGTTAAATACAAAAGGCACAATGCCGACTTAAGTACAAGAAGACTGACTCTTCTTACTGTCTATGTTTTGAACCATTCTGTGACACTAGTTATAAATTCCGATGCTTCACTTCAGGTTTACTGTATCCCTTGGACCTTGTTATTGACGATGAAACACAGAAATTGCATCGGAATTAAATACAAAAGGCACAAAGCAGAATTAAGTACAAGAAGACTGACTCTTCTTACTGTCTATGTTTTGAAACATTCCTGTGACACTAGCTATAGATTCCGATGCTTCACTTCAGGTTTCAGGTTTACTGTACCCCTCTGACCTTCTTATTGACGATGAAACACAGAAATTGCATCGGAATTAAATACAAAAGGCTCAAAGCAGAATTAAGTACAAGAAGACTGACTCTTCTTACTGTCTATGTTTTGAACCATTCCTGTGACACTAGCTATAGATTCCGAAGCTTCACTTCAAGTTTACTGTATCCCTTGGACCTTCTTATTGACGATGAAACACAGAAATTGCATCGGAATGAAATAGAAAAGGCACAATGCCGACTTAAGTACAAGAAGACTGACTCTTCTTACAGACTACGTTTCGAACCATTCCTGTGACACTAGTTATAGATCCGATGCTTCACTTCAGGTTTACTGTATACCTTGGACCTTCTTATTGACGATGAAACACAGAAATTGCATCGGAATTAAATACAAAAGAAACAATGCCGACTTAAGTACAAGAAGGACTAACTCTTCTTACTGACTATGTTTTGAACCATTCCTGTGACACTAGTTATGGATTCCGATGCTTCACTTCAGTTTTACTGTATCCCTCTGACCTTCTTATTGACGATGAAACACAGAAATTGCATCGGAATTAAATACAAAAGGCACAATGCCGAATTAAGTTCAAGAAGACTGACTCTTCTTACTGTCTATTTTTGAACCAGTCCTGTGACACTAGTTATAGACTCCGATGCTTCACTCCAGGTTTACTGTATCCCTTGGACCGTCTTAGTGACGATGAAACACAGAAATTGCATCGGAATTAAATAGAAAAGGCACAATGCCAACTTAAGTACAAGAAGACTGACTCTTCTTACTGACTATGTTTTGAACCATTCCTGTGACACTAGTTATAAATTCCGATGCTACACTTCAGGTTTACTGTATCCCTTGGACATTCTTATTGACGATGAAACACAGAAATTGCATCGGAATTAAATACAAAAGGCACAGCGCGGAATTAAGTACAAGGAGACTGACTCTTCTTACTGTCTATGTTTTGAAACATTCCTGTGACACTAGTTATAGATTCCGATGCTTCACTCCATGTTTACTGTATCCCTTGGCCCTTCTTATTGATGATGAAACACAGAAATTGCATCGGAATTAAATACAAAAGGCACAATGCCGACTTAAGAACAAGATGACTGACTCTTCTTACTGACTATGTTTGAACCATTCCTGTGACAGTAGCTATAGATTCCGATGCTTCACTTCAGGTTTTCTGTACCCCTCTGACCTTCTTATTGACGATGAAACACAGAAACTGCATCGGAATTAAATACAAAATTCGCAATGCCGACTTAAGTACAAGGAAACTGACTCATCTTACTGTCTATGTTTTGAAATATTTCATTGACACTAGTTTTAGATTCCGATGCTTCACTTCAGGTTTACTGTACCCCTCTGACCTTCTTATTGACGATGAAACACAGAAATTGCATCGGAATTAAATACAAAAGGCAAAATGCCGACTTAAGTACACGAAGACTCTCTCTTCTTACTGTCTATGTTTTGAACCATTCCTGTGTCACTAGTTATAGGGTTCCAATGCTACACTCCACGTTTACTGTATCCCTTGGACCTTCTTATTGACGATGAAACACAGAAATTACATCGGAATTAAATAGAAAAGGCCCTATGCCGACGTAAGTACAAGAAGACTGTCTCTTCTTACTGTAATTTGAACCATTCCTGTGACACTAGTTATAGTTTCCGATGCTTCACTCCAGGTTTACTGTATCCCTTGGCCCCTCTTATTGACGATGAAACACAGAAATTGCATCGGAATTACATACAAAAGGCACAACGCCGACTTAAGTACAAGAAGACTAACTCTTCTTACTGACTATGTTTTGAACCATTCCTGTGACACTAGTTATGGATTCCGATGCTTCACTTCATTTTTACTGTATCCCTCTGACCTTCATATTGACGATGAAACACAGAAATTGCATCGGAATTAAATACAAAATTCACAATGCCGAATTAAGTTCAAGAAGACTGACTCTTCTTACTGTCTATTCTTGAACCACTCCTGTGACACTAGTTATAGACTCCGATGCTTCACTCCAGGTTACTGTATCCCTTGGACCTTCTTAGTGACGAAGAAACACAGAAATTGCATCGGAATTAAATACAAAAGGCACAATGCCGACATAAGTAAAGAAGTCTGACTCTTCTTACTGTCTATGATTTGAACCATTCATGTGACACTAGTTATAGATTCCGATGCTTCACTTCAGGCTTACTGTATCCCTTGGACCTTCTTATTGACGATGAAACACAGAAATTGCATCGGAATTAAAAAGAAAAGGCACAATGCCGACTTAAGTACAAGAAGACTGACTCCTCTTACTGACTATGTCTTGAACCATTCCATTGACACTAGTTATACATTCTGATGCTTCACTCCAGGTTTACTGTATCCCTTGGACCTTCTTATTGACGATGAAACACAGAAATTGCATGGGAATTAAATAGAAAAGGAACAATGCCGACTTAAGTACAAAAACCCGACTCTTCTTACTGACTATGTTTTGAACCATTCCTGTGACACTAGTTATAGATCCGATGCTTCACTTCAGGCTTACTGTATCCCTTGGACCTTCTTATTGACGATGAAACACAGAAATTGCATCGGAATTAATTACAAAAGGCACAATGCCGACTTAAGGACAAGAAGACTGGCTCTGCTTACTGACTATGTTTTGAACCATTCCTGTGACACTAGCTATAGATTCCGATGCTTCACTTCATGTTTATTGTATCCCTCTGACCTTCTTATTGACGATGAAACACAGAAATTGCATCGGAATTAAATAGAAAAGGCACAATGTCGACGTGAGTACAAGAAGTCTGACTCTTCTTACTGTCTATGTTTTGAACCATTCCTGTGACACTAGTAATAGATTCCGATGCTTCACTCCAGTTTTACTATATCCCTTGGACCTTCTTATTGACGATGAAACACAGAAATTGCATCGGAATTAAAAAGGAAAGGCTCAATGCCGACTTAAGTACAAGAAGACTGACTCCTCTACTGACTATGTCTTGAACCATTCCATTGACACTAGTTATAGATTCCGATTCTTCACTCCAGGTTTACTGTATCCCTTGGACCTTCGTATTGACGATGAAACACAGAAATTGCATCGGAATTAAATAGAAAAGGCACAATGCCGACTTAAGTACAAGAACCTGACTCTTCTTACTGACTATGTTTTGAACCATTCCTGTGACACTAGTTATAGATCCGATGCTTCTCTTCAGGCTTACTGTATACCTTGGACCTTCTTATTGACGATGAAACACAGAAATTGCATCGGAATTAAATACAAAAGGCACAAAGCAAACATAAGGTCAAGAAGACTGACTCTTCTTACTGTCTATGTTTTGAACCATTTATGTGACACTAGTTATAGGTTCCGATGCTTCACTCCAGGTTTACTGTATGCCTTGGACCTTCTTATTGACTATGAAACACAGAAATTGCATCGGAATTAATTACAAAAGGCACAATGCCGACACAAGGACAAGAAGACTGACTCTTCTTACTGACTATGTTTTGAAGCTTTCCTGTGACACTAGCTATAGATTCCGAAGCTTCACTTCAGGTTTACTGTATCCCTTGGAACTTCTTATTGACGAAGAAACACAGAAATTGCATCGGAATTAAATAAAAAGGCACAATGCCGACTTATGTACAAGAAGACTGACTCTTATTACTGACTATGTTTTGACCATTCCTGTGACACTAGTTATAGATTCCGATGCTTCACTCCAGGTTTACTGTATCCCTTGGACCTTCTTGTTGACGATGAAAAACAGAAATTGCATCGGAATTAAAAAGAAAAGGCACAATGTCGACTTAAGTACAAGAAGACTGACTCTTCTTACTGACTATCTTTTGAACCATTCCTGTGCCACTAGTTATAGATTCCGATGCTTCACTCCAGGTTTACTGTATCCCTTGGACCTTCTTATTGACGATGAAACATAGAAATTGCATCGGAATTAAATAGAAAAGGCACAATGCCGACTTAAGGACAAAAACCTGACTCTTCTTACTGACTATGTTTTGAACCATTCCTGTGACACTAGTTATAGATCCGATGCTTCACTTCAGGTTTACTGTATACCTTGGACATTCTTATTGACGATGAAACACAGAAATTGCATCGGAATTAAATACAAAAGGCACAATGCCGACTTAAGTACAAGAAGACTGACTCTCCTTTCTGACTATGTTTTGAACGATTCCTGTGACACTAGTTATAGACCTGATGCTTTACTTCAGGTTTAATGTATCCCTTGGACCTTCTCATTGGCGATGAAACACAAAAATTGCATCGGAATTAAATACAAAACTCAAAATGCCGACTGAAGTACACGAAGACTGACTCTTCTTACTGTCTATGATTTGAACCATTCCTGTGACACTAGTTACAGATTCAGATGCTTCACTCCAGGTTTACTGTATCCCTTGGACCTTCTCATTGACGATGAGACACAGAAATTGCATCGGAATTAAATACAAAAGGCACAACGCCGACTTAAGTACAAGAAGACTAACTCTTCTTACTGACTATGTTTTGAACCATTCCTGTGACACTAGTTATAAATTCCGATGTTTCACTTTTTTTTACTGTATCCCTCTGACCTCTATATTGACGATGAAACACAGAAATTGCATCGGAATTAAATACAAAAGGCACAATGCCGAATTAAGTTCAAGAAGACTGACTCTTCTTACTGTCTATATTTGAAACACTCCTGTGACACTAGTTATAGACTCCGATGCTTCACTCCAGGTTTACTGTATCCCATGGACCTTCTTAGTGACGAAGAAACACAGAAATTGCATCGGAATTAAATACAAAAGGCACAATGCCGACATAAGTAAAAGAAGTCTGTCTCTTCTTTTTGTCTATGATTTGAACCATTCCTGTGACACTAGTTATAGATTCCGATGCTTCAGTCCAGGTTTACTGTATCCCTTGGACCTTCTTATTGACGATGAAACACAGAAATTGCATCGGAATTAAATACAAAAGGCAAAATGCCGACTTAAGTACACGAAGGCTGACTCTTCTTACTGTCTATGTTTTGAACCATTCCTGTGACACTAGTTATAGATTCCGATGCTACACTCCAGGTTTACTGTATCCCATGGACCTTCTTATTGACGATGAAACACAGAAATTGCATCGGAATTAAATACAAAAGGCACAATGCCGACTTAAAGACAAGAAGACTGACTCTTCTTACTGACTTTGTTTTGAACCATTCCTGTGACACTAGTTATAGATTCCGATGCTACAGGTTTATTGTATCCCTCTGACCTTGTTATTGACGATGGAACACAGAAATTGCACCGGAATTAAATACAAAAGGCACAATGCCGACTTAAGAAAAAGAAGTCTAACTCTTCTTACTGTCTATGTTTTGAACCATTCCTGTGACACTAGTTATAGATTCCGATGCTTCACTCCAGGTTCACTGTATCCCTTGGACCATCATATTGACGATGAAAAACAGAAATTGCATCAGAATTAAATAGAAACTGCACAATGATTACTTAAGTACAATAAGACTGAATATTCTTACTGACTATGTTTTGAACCATTCCTGTGACACTAGTTATAGATTCCGATGCTTCACTTCAGGATTACTGTATCCCTCTGACCTTCTTATTGACGATGAAACACAGAAATTGCATCGGAGTTAAATACAAATGGCACAATGCCGACTTAAGTACCAGAAGACTGACTCTTCTTACTGTCTATGTTTTGAACCATTCCTGTGACACTAGTTATAAATTCCGATGCTTCACTTCAGGTTTACTGTATCCCTTGGACCTTCTTATTGACGATGAAACACAGAAATTGCATCGTAATTAAATACAAAATGCACAAAGCAGAATTAAGTACAAGAAGTCTGACTCTTCTTACTGTCTATGTTTTGAACCATTCCTGTGACACTAGTTATAGATTCCGATGCTTCACTCCAGGTTTACTGTATCCCTTGGACCTTCTTAGTGACGAAGAAACACAGAAATTGCATCGGAATTAAATACAAAAGGCACAATGCCGACATAAGTAAAAGAAGTCTGACTCTTCTTACTGTCTATGATTTGAACCATTCATGTGACACTAGTTATAGATTCCGATGCTTCAGTCCAGGTTTACTGTATCCCTTGGACCTGCTTATTGACGATGAATCACAGAAATTGCATCGGAATTAAAAAGAAAATGCACAATGCCGACTTAAGTACAACAAGACTGACTCCTCTTACTGACTATGTCTTGAACCATTCCATTGACACTAGTTATACATTCTGATGCTTCACTCCAGGTTTACTGTATCCCTTGGACCTTCTTATTGACGATGAAACACAGAAATTGCATGGGAATTAAATAGAAAAGGAACAATGCCGACTTAAGTACAAAAACCCGACTCTTCTTACTAACTATGTTTTGAACCATTCCTGTGACACTAGTTATAGATCCGATGCTTCACTTCAGGCTTACTGTATACCTTGGACCTTCTTATTGACGATGAAACACAGAAATTGCATCGGAATTAAATACAAAAGGCACAAAGCAAACATAAGGTCAAGAAGACTGACTCTTCTTACTGTCTATGTTTTGAACCATTTATGTGACACTAGTTATAGGTTCCGATGCTTCACTCCAGGTTTACTGTATGCCTTGGACCTTCTTATTGACTATGAAACACAGAAATTGCATCGGAATTAATCACAAAAGGCACAATGCCGGCACAAGGACAAGAAGACTGACTCTTCTTACTGACTATGTTTTGAAGCTTTCCTGTGACACTAGCTATAGATTCCGAAGCTTCACTTCAGGTTTACTGTATCCCTTGGAACTTCTTATTGACGATGAAACACAGAAATTGCATCGGAATTAAATAAAAAGGCACAATGCCGACTTATGTACAAGAAGACTGACTCTTATTACTGACTATGTTTTGACCATTCCTGTGACACTAGTTATAGATTCCGATGCTTCAGTCCAGGTTTACTGTATCCCTTGGACCTGCTTATTGACGATGAATCACAGAAATTGCATCGGAATTAAAAAGAAAATGCACAATGCCGACTTAAGTACAACAAGACTGACTCCTCTTACTGACTATGTCTTGAACCATTCCTGTGCCACTAGTTATAGATTACGATGCTTCACTCCAGGTTTACTGTATCCCTTGGACCTTCTTATTGACGATGAAACATAGAAATTGCATCGTAATTAAATAGAAAAGGCACAATGCCGACTTAAGGACAAAAACCTGACTCTTCTTACTGACTATGTTTTGAACCATTCCTGTGACACTAGTTATAGATCCGATGCTTCACTTCGGGTTTACTGTATACCTTGGACCTTCTTATTGACGATGAAACACAGAAATTGCATCGGAATTAAATACAAAAGGCACAATGCCGACTTAAGTACAAGAAGACTGACTCTCCTTTCTGACTATGTTTTGAACGATTCCTGTGACACTAGTTATAGACCTGATGCTTTACTTCAGGTTTAATGTATCCCTTGGACCTTCTCATTGGCGATGAAACACAAAAATTGCATCGGAATTAAATACAAAACTCAAAATGCCGACTGAAGTACACGAAGACTGACTCTTCTTACTGTCTATGATTTGAACCATTCCTGTGACACTAGTTACAGATTCAGATGCTTCACTCCAGGTTTACTGTATCCCTTGGACCTTCTTATTGACGATGAGACACAGAAATTGCATCGGAATTAAATACAAAAGGCACAACGCCGACTTAAGTACAAGAAGACTAACTCTTCGTACTGACTATGTTTTGAACCATTCCTGTGACACTAGTTATAAATTCCGATGCTTCACTTTTTTTTACTGTATCCCTCTGACCTCTATATTGACGATGAAACACAGAAATTGCATCGGAATTAAATACAAAAGGCACAATGCCGAATTAAGTTCAAGAAGACTGACTCTTCTTACTGTCTATTTTTGAAACTCTCCTGTGACACTAGTTATAGACTCCGATGCTTCACTCCAGGTTTACTGTATCCCATGGACCTTCTTAGTGACGAAGAAACACAGAAATTGCATCGGAATTAAATACAAAAGGCACAATGCCGACATAAGTAAAAGAAGTCTGTCTCTTCTTACTGTCTATGATTTGAACCATTCCTGTGACACTAGTTATAGATTCCGATGCTTCAGTCCAGGTTTACTGTATCCCTTGGACCTTCTTATTGACGATGAAACATAGAAATTGCATCGGAATTAAATACAAAAGGCAAAATGCCGACTTAAGTACACGAAGACTGACTCTTCTTACTGTCTATGTTTTGAACCATTCCTGTGACACTAGTTATAGATTCCGATGCTACACTCCAGGTTTACTGTATCCCATGGACCTTCTTATTGACGATGAAACACAGAAATTGCATCGGAATTAAATACAAAAGGCACAATGCCGACTTAAAGACAAGAAGACTGACTCTTCTTACTGACTTTGTTTTGAACCATTCCTGTGACACTAGTTATAGATTCCGATGCTACAGGTTTATTGTATCCCTCTGACCTTGTTATTGACGATGGAACACAGAAATTGCACCGGAATTAAATACAAAAGGCACAATGCCGACTTAAGAAAAAGAAGTCTGACTCTTCTTACTGTCTATGATTTGAACCATTCCTGTGACACTAGTTATAGATTCCGATGCTTCACTCCAGGTTTACTGTATCCCTTGGACCATCATATTGACGATGAAAAACAGAAATTGCATCAGAATTAAATAGAAACTGCACAAAGATTACTTAAGTACAATAAGACTGAATATTCTTACTGACTATGTTTTGAACCATTCCTGTGACACTAGTTATAGATTCCAATGCTTCACTTCAGGATTACTGTATCCCTCTGACCTACTTATTGACGATGAAACACAGAAATTGCATCGGAGTTAAATACAAATGGCACAATGCCGACTTAAGTACCAGAAGACTGACTCTTCTTACTCTCTATGTTTTGAACCATTCCTGTGACACTAGTTATAAATTCCGATGCTTCACTTCAGGTTTACTGTATCCCTTGGACCTTCTTATTGACGATGAAACACAGAAATTGCATCGTAATTAAATACAAAAGGCACAAAGCAGAATTAAGTACAAGAAGACTGACTCTTCTTACTGTCTATGTTTTGAACCATTCCTGTGACACTAGTTATAGATCCGATGCTTCACTTCAGGTTTACTGTATACCTTGGACCTTCTTATTGACGATGAAACACAGAAATTGCATCGGAATTAAATACAAACGGCACAATGCCGACTTAAGTACAAGCAGACTGACTCTTCTTACTGACTTTGTTTTGAACCATTCCTGTGACACTAGCTATAGATTCCGATGCTTCACTTCATGTTTTCTGTACCCCTCTGGCCTTCTTATTGACGATGAAACACAGAAACTGCATCGGAATTAAATACAAAAGGCACAATGCCGACTTAAGTACAAGAAGACTGACTCATCTTACTGTCTATGTTTTGAAATATTTCATTGACACTAGTTATAGATTCCAATGCTTCACTTCAGGTTTACTGTACCCCTCTGACCTTCTTATTGACGATGAAACACAGAAATTGCATCGGAATTAAATACAAAAGGCAAAATGCCGACTTAAGTGCACGAAGACTGACTCTTCTTACTGTCTATGTTGTGAACCATTCCTGTGTCACTAGTTATAGATTCCAATGCTACACTCCAGGTTTACTGTATCCCTTGGACCTTCTTATTGACGATGAAACACACAAATTACATCGGAATTAAATAGAAAAGGCACTAAGCCGACGTAAGTACAAGAAGACTGACTCTTCTTACTATAATTTGAACCATTCCTGTGACACTAGTTATAGTTTCCGATGCTTCACTCCAGGTTTACTGTATCACTTGGCCCCTCTTATTGACGATGAAACACAGAAATTGCATCGGAAGTAAATAGAAAAGGCACAATGCCGACTTATGTACAAGAAGACTGACTCTTCTTACTGACTATGTTTTGAACCATTCCTGTGACACTAGTTATAGATTCCGATGCTTCACTTCAGGATTACTGTATCCCTCTGACCTTCTTATTGACGATGAAACACAGAAATTGCATCGGAATTAAATAGAAAAGGCACAATGCCGGCTTAAGTACAAGAAGACTGACTCTTCTTACTGACTATGTCTTGAACCATTTATGTGACACTAGTTATAGATTCCGATGCTTCACCTCAGGTTTACTGTATCCCTTGGACCTTCTTAAGGACGATGAAACACAGAAATTGCATCGGAATTAAATACAAAAGGCACAATGCCGACTTAAGTACAAGAAGACTCACTCTCCTTTCTGACTATGTTTTGAACGATTCCTGTGACACTAGTTATAGACCCCGATTCTTCACTTCAGGTTTACTGTATCCCTTGGACCTTCTTATTGACGATGAAACACAGAAATTGCATCGGAATTAAATACAAAAGGCACAAAGCAGAATTAAGTACAAGAAGACTGACTCTTCTTACTGTCTATGTTTTGAACCATTCCTGTGACACTAGCTATAGATTCCGATGCTTCACTTCAGGTTTCAGGTTTACTGTACCCCTCTGTCCTTCTTATTGACGATGAAACACAGAAATTGCATCGGAATTAAATACAAAAGTCACAAAGCAGAATTAAGTACAAGAAGACTGACTCTTCTTACTGTCTATGTTTTGAACCATTCCTGTGACACTAGCTATAGATTCCGAAGCTTCACTTCAGGTTTACTGTATCCCTAGGACCTTATAGACGATGAATTACAGAAATTGCATGGGATTTAAATAGAAAGGGCACAATGTCGACGTAAGTACAAGAAGACTGACTCTTCTTACTGTCTATGTTTTGAACCATTCCTGTGACACTAGTTATAGATTCCGATGCTTCACTCCTGGTTTACTATATCCCTTGGACGTTCTTATTGACGATGAAACACAGAAATTGCATCGGAATTAAATAGAAAAAGCACAATGCCGACTTAAGTACAAGAAGACTGACTCTTCTTACTGACTATGTTTTGAACCATTCCATTGACACTAGATATAGATTCCGATGCTTCACTCCATGTTTACTGTATCCCTTGGACCTTCTTATTGACGATGAAACACAGAAATTGCATCGGAATTAAATACAAAAGGCACAATGCCGACTTAAGGACAAGAAGACTGACTCTTCTTACTGACTTTGCTTTGAACCATTCCTGTGACACTAGTTATAGATTCCGATGCTTCACTTCAGGTTGATTGTATCCCTCTGACTTTCTTATTGACGATGAAACACAGAAATTGCGTCCTAATTAAATAGAAAAGGCACAATGCCGACAAAAGTACAAGAAGACTGACTCTTCTTGCTGACTATGTTTTGAACCTTTCCTGTGACACTAGTTATAGATTCCGATGCTTCACTCCAGGTTTACTGCATCCCTTGGACCTTCTTAGTGACGATGAAACACAGAAATTGCATCGGAATTAAATACAAAAGGCACAATGCCGACTTAAGTACAAGAAGACTAACTCTTCTTACTGACTATGTTTTGAACCATTCCTGTGACACTAGTTATGGATTCCGATGCTTCACTTCAGGTTTACTGTATCCCTCTGACCTTCTTATTGACGATGAAACACAGAAATTGCATCGGAATTAAATAGAAAAGGCACAATGCCGACTTAAGGACAAAAACCTGACTCTTCTTACTGACAATGTTTTGAACCATTCCTGTGACACTAGTTATAGATCCAATGCTTCACTTCAGGTTTACTGTATACCTTGGACCTTCTTATTGACGATGAAACACAGAAATTGCATCGGATTTAATACAAAAGGCACAAAGCAGAATTAAGTTCAAGAAGACTGACTCTTCTTACTGTCTATGTTTTGAACCATTCCTGTGACACTAGTTATAGATTCCGATGCTTCACTCCAGGTTTACTGTATCCCTTGGACCTTCTTATTGACGATGAAACACAGAAATTGCATCGGAATTAATTACAAAATGCACAATGCCGACATAAGGACAAGAAGACTGACTCTTCTTACTGACTATGTGTTGAAGCATTCCTGTGACACTAGCTATAGATTCCGAAGCTTCACTTCAGGTTTACTGTATCCCTTGGACCTTCTTATTGACGATGAAACACAGTAATTGCATCGGAATTAAATAAAAAAGGCACAATGCCGACTTAAGGACAAGAAGACTGACTCTTCTTACTGACTTTGTTTTGAACCATTCCTGTGACATTAGTTATAGATTCCGATGCATCACTTCACGTTTATTGTTATTGACGATGAAACACAGAAATTGCATCGGAATTGAATTGAAAAGGCACAATGTCGACGTAAGTACAAGAAGACTGACTCTTCTTACTGTCTATGTTTTGAACCATCCCTGTGACACTAGTTATTGATTCCGATGCTTCACTCCAGTTTTACTATATCCCTTGGACCTTCTTAGCGACGATGAAACACAGAACTTGCATCGGAATTAAATACAAAAGGCACAATGCCGACTTAAGTACAAGAAGACTAACTCTTCTTTCTGACTATGTTTTGAACCTTCCTGTGACACTAGTTATTGATTCCGATGCTTCACTTCAGATTTACTGTATCCCTCTGACCTTCTTATTGACGATGAAGCACATAAATTGCATCGGAATTAAATAGAAAAGGCACAATGCCGACTTAAGTACAAGAAGACTGACTCTTCTTACTGTCTATGTTTTGAACCATCCCTGTGACACTAGTTATAGATTCCGATGCTACACTCCAAGTTTACTGTATCCCGTGGTCCTTCTTATTGACGATGAAACACAGAAATTGCATCGGAATTAAATACAAAATGCACATCGCCGACTTAAGGTCAAGAAGACTGACTCTTCTTACTGACTATGTTTTGAACCATTCCTGTGACACTAGTTATCAATTCCGATGCTTCACTTCAGGTTTACTGTATCCCTTGGACCTTCTTATGGACGATGAAACACAGAAATTGCATCGGAACTAAATACAAAGGGCACAATGCCGACCTAAGTACAAGAAGACTAACTCTTCTTACTGACTATGTTTTGAACCATTCCTGTGACACTAGCTATAGATTCCGATGCTTCACTTCATGTTTGTTGTATCCCTCTGACCTTCTTATTGACGATTTAACACAGAAATTGTTTCGGAATTACATAGAAAAGGCACAATGTCGACATAAGTACAAGAAGTCTGACTCTTCTTACTGTCTATGTTTTGAACCATTCCTGTGACACTAGTTATAGATTCCGATGCTTCACTCCAGTTTTACTATATCCCTTGGACCTTCTTATTGACGATGCAACACAGAAATTGCATCGGAATTAAAAAAGAAAAGGCACAATGCCGACTTAAGTACAAGAAGACTGACTCCTCTTACTGACTATGTCTTGAACCATTCCATTGACACTAGTTATAGATTCCGATGCTTCACTCCAGGTTTACTGTATCCCTTGGACCTTCTTATTGACGATGAAACACAGAAATTGCATCGGAATTAAATAGAAAAGGCACAATGCCGACTTAAGTACAAAAACCTGACTCTTCTTACTGACTATGTTGTGAACCATTCCTGTGAAACTAGTTATAGAGTTATAGATCCGATGCTTCAATTCAGGCTTACTGTATACCTTGGACCTTCTTATTGACGAAGAAACACAGAAATTGCATCGGAATTAAATACAAAAGGCACAAAGCAGAATTAAGGTCAAGAAGACTGACTCTTCTTACTGTCTATGTTTTGAACCATTCCTGTGACACTAGTTATAGATTCCGATGCTTCACTCCAGGTTTACTGTATCCCTTGGACCTTGTTATTGACGATGAAACACAGATATTGAATCGGAATTAATTTCAAAAGGCACAATGCCGACATAAGGACAAGAAGACTGACTCTTCTTACTGACTATGTTTTGAAGCATTCCTGTGACACTAGCTATAGATTCCGAAGCTTCACTTCAGGTTTACTGTATCCCTTGGACCTTCTTATTGACGATGAAACACAGTAATTGCATCGGAATTAAATACAAAAGGCACAATGCCGACTTAAGGACAAGAAGACTGACTCTTTTTACTGACTTTGTTTCGAACCATTCCTGTGACATTAGTTATAGATTCCGATGCTTCACTTCAGGTTTATCGTTATTGACGATGAAACACAGAAATTGCATCGGAATTGAATTGAAAAGGCACAATGTCGACGTAAGTACAAGAAGACTGACTCTTCTTACTGTCTATGTTTTGAACCATTCCTGTGACACTAGTTATAGATTCCGATGATTCACTCCAGGTTTACTATAATCCTTGGACCTTCTTATTGATGATGATACACAGAAATTGCATCGGAATTAAATACAAAAGGCACAATGCCGACTTAAGTACAAGAAGACTGATTTTTCTTACTGACTATGTTTTGAACCATTCCATTGACACTAGTTATAGATTCCGATGCTTCACTCCATGTTTACTGTATCCCTTGGACCTTCTTATTGACGATGAAACACAGAAATTGCATCAGAATTAAATACAAAAGGGACAAAGCCGACTTAAGGACGAGAAGACTGACTCTTCTTACTGACTTTGCTTTGAACCATTCCTGTGACACTAGTTATAGATTCCGATGCTTCACTTCAGGTTCATTGTATCCCTCTGACCTTCTTATTGACGATGAAACACAGAAATTGCTTTGGAATTAAATGAAAAGGCACAATGCCGACTTAAGTACAAGAAGACTGACTCTTCTTACTGACTATGTTTTGAACCATTCCTGTGACACTAGTTATAGATTCCGATGCTTCACTCCAGGTTTACTGGATCCCTTAAACCTTCTTGTTGACGATGAAACACAGAAATTGCATCGGAATTAAAAAGAAAAGGCACAATGCCGACTTAAGTACAAGAAGACTGACTCATCTTACTGACTATGTTTTGAACCATTCCTGTGACACTAGTTATAGATTCCGATGCTTCACTCCAGGTTTACCGTATCCCTTGGACCTTCTTATTGACAATGAAACACAGAAATTGCATCGGAAATAAATAGAAAACGCACAATGCCGACTTAAGGACAAAAACCTGACTCTTCTTACTGACTATGTTTTGAACCATTCCTGTGACACTAGTTATAGATCCGATGCATCACTTCAGGTTTACTGTATACCTTGGCCCTTCTTAGTGACGATGAAACACAGAAATTGCATCGGAATTAAATACAAAAGGCACAAAGCAGAATTAAGGTCAAGAAGATTGACTCTTCTTACTGTCTATGATTTGAACCATTCCTGTGACACTAGTTATAGATTCCGATGCTTCACTCCAGGTTTACTGTATCTCTTGGACCTTCTTGATGACGATGACACAGAAATTGCATCGGAATTAATTACAAAAGGCACAATGCCGACATAAGGACAAGAAGACTGACTCTTCTTACTGACTATGTTTTGAAGCATTCCTGTGACACTAGCTATAGATTCCGAAGCTTCACTTCAGGTTTACTGTATACCTTGGACCTTCTTATTGACGATGAAACACAGAAATTGCATCGGAATTAAATACAAAAGGCACAATGCCGACTAAAGTACAAGAAGACTGACACTCTTTACTGACTATGTTTTGAACCCTTCCTGTGACACTAGTTATAAATTCCGATGCTTCACTTCAGGTTTACTGTATCCAATGGACCTTCTTATTGACGATGAAACACAGAAAATGCATCGGAATTAAATACAAAAGGCACAATGCCGACTAAAGTACAAGAAGACTGACTCTTCTTACTGACTATGTTTTGAACCATTCCTGTGACACTAGTTATAAATTCCGATGCTTCACTTCAGGTTTACTGTAACCCTTGGACCTTCTTATTGACGATGAAACACAGAAATTGCATCGGAATTAAATACAAAATGCACAAAGCAGAATTAAGTACAAGAAGTCTGACTCTTCTTACTGTCTATGTTTTGAACCATTCCTGTGACACTAGTTATAGATTCCGATGCTTCACTCCAGGTATACTGTATCCCTTGGACCTTCTTATTGACGATGAAACACAGTAATTGCATCGGAATTAAATACAAAAGGCACAATGCCGACTTAAGGACAAGAAGACTGACTCTTTTTACTGACTTTGTTTCGAACCATTCCTGTGACATTAGTTATGGATTCCGATGCTTCACTTCAGGTTTATCGTTATTGACGATGAAACACAGAAATTGCATCGGAATTGAATTGAAAAGGCACAATGTCGACGTATGTACAAGAAGACTGACTCTTCTTACTGTCTATGTTTTGAACCATTCCTGTGACACTAGTTATAGATTCCGATGATTCACTCCAGGTTTACTATAATCCTTGGACCTTCTTATTGATGATGATACACAGAAATTGCATCGGAATTAAATACAAAAGGCACAATGCCGACTTAAGTACAAGAAGACTGACTTTTCTTACTGACTATGTTTTGAACCATTCCATTGACACTAGTTATAGATTCCGATGCTTCACTCCATGTTTACTGTATCCCTTGGACCTTCTTATTGACGATGAAACACAGAAATTGCATCGGAATTAAATACAAAAGGGACAAAGCCGACTTAAGGACGAGAAGACTGACTCTTCTTACTGACTTTGCTTTGAACCATTCCTGTGACACTAGTTATAGATTCCGATGCTTCACTTCAGGTTCATTGTATCCCTCTGACCTTCTTATTGACGATGAAACACAGAAATTGCTTTGGAATTAAATGAAAAGGCACAATGCCGACTTAAGTACAAGAAGACTGACTCTTCTTACTGACTATGTTTTGAACCATTCCTGTGACACTAGTTATAGATTCCGATGCTTCACTCCAGGTTTACTGGATCCCTTAAACCTTCTTGTTGACGATGAAACACAGAAATTGCATCGGAATTAAAAAGAAAAGGCACAATGCCGACTTAAGTACAAGAAGACTGACTCTTCTTACTGACTATGTTTTGAACCATTCCTGTGACACTAGTTATAGATCCGATGCTTCACTTCAGGTTTACTGTATACCTTGGCCCTTCTTAGTGACGATGAAACACAGAAATTGCATCGGAATTAAATACAAAAGGCACAAAGCAGAATTAAGGTCAAGAAGATTGACTCTTCTTACTGTCTATGATTTGAACCATTCCTGTGACACTAGTTATAGATTCCGATGCTTCACTCCAGGTTTACTGTATCTCTTGGACCTTCTTGTTGACGATGACACAGAAATTGCATCGGAATTAATTACAAAAGGCACAATGCCGACATAAGGACAAGAAGACTGACTCTTCTTACTGACTATGTTTTGAAGCATTCCTGTGACACTAGCTATAGATTCCGAAGCTTCACTTCAGGTTTACTGTATACCTTGGACCTTCTTATTGACGATGAAACACAGAAATTGCATCGGAATTAAATACAAAAGGCACAATGCCGACTAAAGTACAAGAAGACTGACACTCTTTACTGACTATGTTTTGAACCCTTCCTGTGACACTAGTTATAAATTCCGATGCTTCACTTCAGGTTTACTGTATCCAATGGACCTTCTTATTGACGATGAAACACAGAAAATGCATCGGAATTAAATACAAAAGGCACAATGCCGACTAAAGTACAAGAAGACTGACTCTTCTTACTGACTATGTTTTGAACCATTCCTGTGACACTAGTTATAAATTCCGATGCTTCACTTCAGGTTTACTGTAACCCTTGGACCTTCTTATTGACGATGAAACACAGAAATTGCATCGGAATTAAATACAAAATGCACAAAGCAGAATTAAGTACAAGAAGTCTGACTCTTCTTACTGTCTATGTTTTGAACCATTCCTGTGACACTAGTTATAGATTCCGATGCTTCACTCCAGGTATACTGTATCCCTTGGACCTTCTTATTGACGAAGAAACACAGAAATTGCATCGGAATTAAATAGAAAAGGCACAATGCCGACTTAAGGACAAGAAGACTGACTCTTCTTACTGACCATGTTTTGAACCATTCCTGTGACACTAGTTATAGATTCCGATGCTCCACTTAAGGATTACTGTATCCCTCTGGCCTTTTTATTGACGATGAAACACAGAAATTGCATCGGAATTAAATAGAAAAGGCACAATGCCGACTTAAGTACAAGAAGACTGACTCTTCTTACTGTCTATGTTTTGAACCATCCCTGTGACACTAGTTACAGATTCCGATGCTTCACTCCAGGTTTACTGTATCCCTTGGTCCTTCTTATTGACGATGAATCACAGAAATTGCATCGGAATTAAATACAAAAGGCACAATGCCGACTAAAGTACAAGAAGACTGACTCTCCTTACTGACTATGTTTTGAACCCTTCCTGTGACACTAGTTATCAATTCCGACGCTTCACTTCAGGTTTACTGTATCCCTTGGACCTTCTTATTGACGATGAAACACAGAAAATGCATCGGAATTAAATACAAAAGGCACAATGCCGACTTAAGTACAAGAAGACTGACTCTCCTTACTGACTATGTTTTGAACCATTCCTGTGACACAAGTTATAGATTCCGATGCTTCACTTCAGGTTTACTGTATCCCTTGGACACTCTTATTGACGATGAAACACAGAAATTGCATCGGAATTAAATACAAAAGGCACAATGCCGACTTAAGGACAAGCAGACTGACTCTTCTTACTGACTTTGTTTTGAACCATTCCTGTCAAACTAGTTATTGAATCAGATGCTTCACTTCAGGTTTATTGTATCCCTCTGACCTCCTTATTGACGATGAAACACAAAAATTGCATTGGAATTAAATAGGAAAGGCACAATGTCGACGTAAATACAAGAAGACTGACTCTTCTTACTGTCTATGCTATGAACCATTCCTGTGACACTAGTTATAGATTCCGATGTTTCACTCCAGGTTTACTATATCCCTTGGACCTTCTTATTGACGATGAAACACAGAAATTGCATCGGAATTAAATAGAAAAGGCACAATGCCGACATAAGTACAAGAAGACTGACTCTCCTTGCTGACTATGTTTTGAACCATTCCATTGACACTAGTTATAGATTCCGATGCTTCACTCCAGGTTTACTATATCCCTTGGACCTACTTATTGACGATGAAACACAGGAATTGCATCGGAATTAAATACAAAAGGCACAATGCCGACTTAAGGACAAGAAGACTGACTCTTCTTACTGACTTTGCTTTGAACCATTCCTGTGACACTAGTTATAGATTCCGATGCTTCACTTCAGGTTTATTGTATCCCTCTGACCTTATTGACGATGAAACACAGAAATTGCGTCGGAATTAAATAGAAAATGCACAATGCCAACTTCACTACAAGAAGACTGACTCTTCTTACTGACTATGTTTTTAACTATTCCTGTGACACTAGTTATAGATTCCGATGCTTCACTCCAGGTTTACTGCATCCCTTGGACCTTCTTAGTGACGATGAAACACAGAAATTGCATCGGAATTAAATACAAAAGGCACAATGCCGACTTAAGTACAAGAAGACTAACTCTTCTTTCTGACTATGTTTTGAACCATTCCTGTGACACTAGTTATTGATTCCGATGCTTCACTTCAGGTTTACTGTATCCCTCTGACCTTCTTTTTGACGATGAAACACAGAAATTGCATCGGAATTAAATAGAAAAGGCACAATACCGACTTAAGTACAAGAAGACTGACTCTTCTTACTGTCTATGTTTTGAACCATCCCTGTGACACTAGTTATAGATTCCGATGCTTCACTCCAAGTTTACTGTATCCCTTGGTCCTTCTTATTGACGATGAAACACAGAAATTGCATCGGAATTAAATACAAAAGGCACATCGCCGACTTAAGTACAAGAAGACTGACTCTTCTTACTGAGTATGTTTTGAACCATTCCTGTGACACTAGTTATCAATTCCGATGCTTCACTTCAGGTTTACTGTATCCCTTGAACCTTCTTATGGACGATGAAACACAGAAATTGCATCGGAATTAAATAGAAAAAGGCACAATGCCAACTTAAGTACAAGAAGACTGACTCTTCTTACTGTCTATGTTTTGAACCATCCCTGTGACACTAGTTATAGATTCCGATGCTTCACTCCAAGTTTACTGTATCCCTTGGTCCTTCTTATTGACGATGAAACACAGAAATTGCATCGGTATTAAATACAAAATGCACGTCGCCGACTTAAGTACAAGAAGACTAACTCTTCTTACTGACTATGTTTTGAACCATTCCTGTGACACTAGCTATAGATTCCGATGCTTCACTTCATGTTTATTGTATCCCTCTGACCTTCTTATTGACGATGAAACACAGAAATTGCATCGGAATTAAAAAGAAAAGGCACAATGCCGACTTAAGGACAGGAAGACTGACTCCTCTTACTGACTATGTCTTGAACCATTCCATTGACACTAGTTATAGATTCCGATGCTTCACTCCAGGTTTACTGTATCCCTTGGACCTTCTTATTGACGATGAAACACAGAAATTGCATCGGAATTAATTTCAAAAGGCACAATGCCGACATAAGGACAAGTAGACTGACTCTTCTTACTGACTATGATTTGAAGCATTCCTGTGACACTAGCTATAGATTCCGAAGCTTCACTTCAGGTTTACTGTATCCCTTGGACCTTCATATTGACGATGAAACACAGTAATTGCATCGGAATTAAATACAAAAGGCACAATGCCGACTTAAGGACAAGAAGACTGACTCTTCTTACTGACTTTGTTTTGAACCATTCCTGTGACATTAGTTATAGATTCCGATGCTTCACTTCAGGTTTATTGTTATTGACGATGAAACACAGAAATTGCATCTGAATTGAATTGAAAAGGCACAATGTCGACGTAAGTACAAGAAGACTGACTCTTCTTACTGTCTATGTTTTGAACCATTCCTGTGACACTAGTTATAGATTCAGATGATTCACTCCAGGTTTACTATATCCCTTGGACCTTCTTATTGATGATGAAACACAGAAATGGCATCGGAATTAAATACAAAAGGCACAATGCCGACTTAAGTACAAGAAGACTGACTTTTCTTACTGACAATGTTTTGAACCATTCCATTGACACTAGTTATAGATTCCGATGCTTCACTCCATGTTTACTGTATCCCTTGGACCTTCTTATTGACGATGAAACACAGAAATTGCATCGGAATTAAATACAAAAGGCACAAAGCCGACTTAAGGACAAGAAGACTGACTCTTCTTACTGACGTTGCTTTGAACCATTCCTGTGACACTAGTTATAGATTCCGATGCTTCACTTCAGGTTCATTGTATCCCTCTGACCTTCTTATTGACGATGAAACACAGAAATTGCTTCGGAATTAAATGAAAAGGCACAATGCCGACTTAAGTACAAGAAGACTGACTCTTCTTACTGACTATGTTTTGAACCATTCCTGTGACACTAGTTATAGATTCCGATGCTTCACTCCAGGTTTACTGTATCCCTTAAACCTTCTTGTTGACGATGAAACACAGAAATTGCATCGGAATTAAAAAGAAAAGGCACTATGCCGACTTAAGTACAAGAAGACTGACTCATCTTACTGACTATGTTTTGAACCATTCCTGTGACACTAGTTATAGATTCAGATGCTTCACTCCAGGTTTACTGTATCCCAAGGACCTTCTTATTGACGATGAAACACAGAAATTGCATCGGAATTAAATAGAAAAGGCACAATGCAGACTTAAGGACAAAAACCTGACTCTTCTTACTGACTATGTTTTGAACCATTCCTGTGACACTAGTTATAGATCCGATGCTTCACTTCAGGTTTACTGTATACCTTGGCCCTTCTTATTGACGATGAAACACAGAAATTGCATCGGAATTAAATACAAAAGGCACAAAGCAGAATTAAGGTCAAGAAGATTGACTCTTCTTACTGTCTATGATTTGAACCATTCCTGTGACATTAGTTATAGATTCAGATGCTTCACTCCAGGTTTACTGTATCCCTTGGACCTTCTTATTGACGATGACACAGAAATTGCATCGGAATTAATTACAAAAGGCACAATGCCGACATAAGGACAAGAAGACTGACTCTTCTTACTGACTATGTTTGAAGCATTCCTGTGACACTAGCTATAGATTCCGAAGCTTCACTTCAGGTTTACTGTATACCTTGGACCTTCTTATTGACGATGAAACACAGAAATTGCATCGGAATTAAATACAAAAGGCACAATGCCGACTAAAGTACAAGAAGACTGACACTCTTTACTGACTATGTTTTGAACCCTTCCTGTGACACTAGTTATAAATTCCGATGCTTCACTTCAGGTTTACTGTATCCTATGGACCTTCTTATTGACGATGAAACACAGAAAATGCATCGGAATTAAATACAAAAAAGGCACAATGCCGACTAAAGTACAAGAAGATTGAATCTTCTTACTGACTATGTTTTGAACCATTCCTGTGACACTAGTTATAAATTCCGATGCTTCACTTCAGGTTTACTGTATCCCTTGGACCTTCTTATTGACGATGAAACACAGAAATTGCATTGGAATTAAATACAAATTGCACAAAGCAGAATTAAGTACAAGAAGTCTGACTCTTCTTACTGTCTATGTTTTGAACCATTCCTGTGACACTAGCTATAGATTCCGATGCTTCACTCCAGGTTTAATGTATCCCTTGGACCTTCTTATTGACGATGAAACACAGAAATTGCATCGGAATTAAATAGATAAGGCACAATGCCGACTTAAGGACAAGAAGACTGACTCTTCTTACTGACCATGTTTTGAACCATTCCTGTGACACTAGTTATAGATTCCGATGCTCCACTTAAGGATTACTGTATCCCTCTGACCTTCTTATTGACGATGAAACACAGAAATTGCATCGGAATTAAATAGAAAAGGCACAATGCCGACTTAAGTACAAGAAGACTGACTCTTCTTACTGTCTATGCTTTGAACCATCCCTGTAACACTAGTTACAGATTCCGATGCTTCACTCCAGGTTTACTGTATCCCTTGGTCCTTCTTATTGACGATGAATCACAGAAATTGCATCGGAATTAAATACAAAAGGCACAATGCCGACTAAAGTACAAGAAGACTGACTCTCCTTACTGACTATGTTTTGAACCCTTCCTGTGACACTAGTTATCAATTCCGATGCTTCACTTCAGGTTTACTGTATCCCTTGGACCTTCTTATTGACGATGAAACACAGAAAATGCATCGGAATTAAATACAAAAGGCACAATGCCGACTTAAGTACAAGAAGACTGACTCTCCTTACTGACTATGTTTTGAACAATTCCTGTGACACAAGTTATAGATTCCGATGCTTCACTTCAGGTTTACTGTATCCCTTGGACATTCTTATTGACGATGAAACACAGAAATTGCATCGGAATTAAATACAAAAGGCACAATGCCGACTTAAGGACAAGCAGACTGACTCTTCTTACTGACTTTGTTTTGAACCATTCCTGTGACACTAGTTATTGATTCAGATGCTTCACTTCAGGTTTATTGTATCCCTCTGACCTTCTTATTGACGATGAAACACAAAAATTGCATTGGAATTAAATAGAAAAGGCACAATGTCGACGTAAGTACAAGAAGACTGACTCTTCTTACTGTCTATGCTTTGAACCATTCCTGTGACACTAGTTATAGATTCCGATGCTTCACTCCAGGTTTACTATATCCCTTGGACCTTCTTATTGACGATGAAACACAGAAATTGCATCGGAATTAAATAGAAAAGGCACAATGCCGACATAAGTACAAGAAGACTGACTCTCCTTGCTGACTATGTTTTGAACCATTCCATTGACACTAGTTATAGATTCCGATGCTTCACTCCAGGTTTACTATATCCCTTGGACCTTCTTATTGACGATGAAACACAGGAATTGCATCGGAATTAAATACAAAAGGCACAATGCCGACTTAAGGACAAGAAGACTGACTCTTCTTACTGACTTTGCTTTGAACCATTCCTGTGACACTAGTTATAGATTCCGATGCTTCACTTCAGGTTTATTGTATCCCTCTGACCTTCTTATTGACGATGAAACACAGAAATTGCGTCGGAATTAAATAGAAAATGCACAATGCCAACTTAAGTACAAGAAGACTGACTCTTCTTACTGACTATGTTTTGAAATATTCCTGTGACACTAGTTATAGATTCCGATGCTTCACTCCAGGTTTACTGCATCCCTTGGACCTTCTTAGTGACGATGAAACACTGAAATTGCATCGGAATTAAATACAAAAGGCACAATGGTGACTTAAGTACAAGAAGACTAACTCTTTTTTCTGACTATGCTTTGAACCATTCCTGTGACACTAGTTATTGATTCCGATGCTTCACTTCAGGTTTACTGTATCCCTCTGACCTTCTTTTTGACGATGAAACACAGAAATTGCATCGGAATTAAATTGAAAAGGCACAATGCCGACTTAAGTACAAGAAGACTGACTCTTCTTACTGTCTATGTTTTGAACCATGCCTGTGACACTAGTTATAGATTCCGATGCTTCACTCCAAGTTTACTGTATCCCTTGGTCCTTCTCATTGACAATGAAACACAGAAATTGCATCGGAATTAAATACAAAAGGCACATCGCCGACTTAAGTACAAGAAGACTGACTCTTCTTACTGACTATGTTTTGAACCATTCCTGTGACACTAGTTATCAATTCCGATGCTTTACTTCAGGTTTACTGTATCCCTTGGACCTTCTTATGGACGATGAAACACAGAAATTGCATCGGAATTAAATACAAAGGGCACAATGCCGACCTAAGTACAAGAAGACTAACTCTTCTTACTGTCTATGTTTTGAACCATTCCTGTGACACTAGCTATAGATTCCGATGCTTCACTTCATGTTTGTTGTATCCCTCTGACCTTCTTATTGACGATTAAACACAGAAATTGCATCGGAATTAAATAGAAAAGGCACTATGTCGACGTAAGTACAAGAAGTCTGACTCTTATTACTGTCTATGTTTTGAACCATTCCTGTGACACTAGTTATAGATTCCGATGCTTCACTCCAGTTTTACTATATCCCTTGGACCCTCTTATTGACGATGCAACACAGAAATTGCATCGGAATTAAAAAGAAAAGGCACAATGCCGACTTAAGTAGAAGAAGACTGACTCCTCTTACTGACTATGTCTTGAACCATTCCATTGACACTAGTTATAGATTCCTATGCTTCACTCCAGGTTTACTGTATCCCTTGGACCTTCTTATTGACGATGAAACACAGAAATTGCATCGGAATTAAATAGAAAAGGCACAATGCCGACTTAAGTACAAAAACCTGACTCTTCTTACTGACTATGTTGTGAACCATTCCTGTGACACTAGTTATAGATCCGATGCTTCACTTCAGGCTTACTGTATACCTTGGACCTTCTTATTGACGATGAAACACAGAAATTGCATCGGAATTAAATACAAAAGGCACAAAGCAGAATTAAGGTCAAGAAGACTGACTCTTCTTACTGTCTATGTTTTGAACCATTCCTGTGACACTAGTTATAGATTCCGATGCTTCACTCCAGGTTTACTGTATCCCTTGGACCTTGTTATTGACGATGAAACACAGAAATTGAATCGGAATTAATTTCAAAAGGCACAATGCCGACATAAGGACAAGAAGACTGACTCTTCTTACTGACTATGTTTTGAAGCATTCCTGTGACACTAGGTATAGATTCCGAAGCTTCACTTCAGGTTTACTGTATCCCTTGGACCTTCTTATTGACGATGAAACACAGTAATTGCATCGGAATTAAATACAAAAGGCACAATGCCGACTTAAGGACGAGTAGACTGACTCTTCTTACTGACTTTGTTTTGAACCATTCCTGTGATATTAGTTATAGATTCCGATGCTTCACTTCAGGTTTATTGTTATTGACGATGAAACACAGAAATTGCATCGGAATTGAATTGAAAAGGCACAATGTCGACGTAAGTACAAGAAGACTGACTCTTCTTACTGTCTATGTTTTGAACCATTCCTGTGACACTAGTTATAGATTCCGATGATTCACTCCAGGTTTACTATATCCCTTGGACCTTCTTATTGATGATGAAACACAGAAATTGCATCGGAATTAAATACAAAAGGCACAATGCCGACTTAAGTACAAGAAGACTGACTTTTCTTACTGACTATGTTTTGAACCATTCCATTGACACTAGTTATAGATTCCGATGCTTCACTCCATGTTTACTGTATCCCTTGGACCTTCTTATTGACGTTGAAACACAGAAATTGCATCGGAATTAAATACAAAAGGCACAAAGCCGACGTAAGGACAAGAAGAATGACTCTTCTTACTGACTTTGCTTTGAACCATTCCTATGACACTAGTTATAGATTGCGATGCTTCACTTCAGGTTAATTGTATCCCTCTGACCTTCTTATTGACGATGAAACACAGAAATTGCTTCGGAATTAAATGAAAAGGCACAATGCCGACTTAAGTACAAGAAGACTGACTCTTCTTACTGACTATGTTTTGAAACATTCCTGTGACACTAGTTATAGATTCCGATGTTTCACTCCAGGTTTACTGTATCCCTTAAACCTTCTTGTTGACGATGAAACACAGAAATTGCATCGGAATTAAAAAGAAAAGGCACAATGCCGACTTAAGTACAAGAAGACTGACTCATCTTACTGACTATGTTTTGAACCATTCCTGTGACACTAGTTATAGATTCCGATGCTTCACTCCAGGTTTACTGTATCCCTTGGACCTTCTTGTTGACGATGAAACACAGAAATTGCATCGGAATTAAATAGAAAAGGCACAATGCCGACTTAAGGACAAAAACCTGACTCTTCTTACTGACTATGTTTTGAACCATTCCTGTGACACTAGTTATAGATCCGATGCTTCACTTCAGGTTTACTGTATACCTTGGCCCTTCTTATTGACGATGAAACACAGAAATTGCATCGGAATTAAATACAAAGGGCACAAAGCAGAATTGAGCTCAAGAAGATTGACTCTTCTTACTGTCTATGATTTGAACCATTCCTGTGACACTAGTTATAGATTCCGATGCTTCACTCCAGGTTTACTGTATCCCTTGGACCTTCTTATTGACGATGACACAGAAATTGCATCGGAATTAATTACAAAAGGCACAATGCCGACATAAGGACAAGAAGACTGACTCTTCTTACTGACTATGTTTTGAAGCATTCCTGTGACACCAGCTATAGATTCCGAAGCTTCACTTCAGGTTTACTGTATACCTTCGACCTTCTTATTGACGATGAAACACAGAAATTGCATCGGAATTAAATACAAAAGGCACAATGCCGACTAAAGTACAAGAAGACTGACACTCTTTACTGACTATGTTTTGAACCCTTCCTGTGACACTAGTTATAAATTCCGATGCTTCACTTCAGGTTTACTGTATCCTATGGACCTTCTTATTGACGATGAAACACAGAAAATGCATCGGAGTTAATTACAAAAGACACAATGCCGACTAAAGTACAAGAAGACTGACTCTTCTTACTGACTATGTTTTGAACCATTCCTGTGACACTAGTTATAAATTCCGATGCTTCACTTCAGGTTTACTGTATCCCTTGGACCTTCTTATTGACGATGAAACGCATTAATAGCATCGGAATTAAATACAAAATGCACAAAGCAGAATTAAGTACAAGAAGTCTGACTCTTCTTACTGTCTATGTTTTGAACCATTCCTGTGACACTAGTTATAGATTCCGATGCTTCACTCCAGGTTTACTGTATCCCTTGGACCTTCTTATTGACGATGAAACACAGAAATTGCATCGGAATTAAATAGAAAAGGCACAATGCCGACTTAAGGACAAGAATACTGACTCTTCTTACTGACCATGTTTTGAACCATTCCTGTGACACTAGTTATAGATTCCGATGCTCCACTTAAGGATTACTGTATCCCTCTGACCTTCTTATTGACGATGAAACACAGAAATTGCATCGGAAGTAAATAGAAAAGGCACAATGCCGACTTAAGTACAAGAAGACTGACTCTTCTTACTGTCTATGTTTTGAACCATCCCTGTGACACTAGTTACAGATTCCGATGCTTCACTCCAGGTTTACTGTATCCCTTGGTCCTTCTTATTGACGATGAATCACAGAAATTGCATCGGAATTAAATACAAAAGGCACAATGCCGACTAAAGTACAAGAAGACTGACTCTCCTTACTGACTATGTTTTGAACCCCTCCTGTGACACTAGTTATAAATTCCGATGCTTCACTTCAGGTTTACTGTATCCCTTGGACCTTCTTATTGACGATGAAACACAGAAAATGCATCGGAATTAAATACAAAAGGCACAATGCCGACATAAGTACAAGAAGACTGACTCTCCTTACTGACTATGTTTTGAACCATTCCTGTGACACAAGTTATAGATTCCGATGCTTCACTTCAGGTTTACTTTATCCCTTGGACATTCTTATTGACCATGAAACACAGAAATTGCATCGGAATTAAATACAAAAGGCACAATGCCGACTTAAGGACAAGCAGACTGACTCCTCTTACTGACTTTGTTTTGAACCATTCCTGTGACACTAGTTATTGATTCAGATGCTGCACTTCAGGTTTTTCGTATCAATCTGACCTTCTTATTGACGATGAAACACAAAAATTGCATCGGAATTAAATAGAAAAGGCACAATGTCGACGTAAGTACAAGAAGACTGACTCTTCTTACTGTCTATGTTTTGAACCATTCCTGTGACACTAGTTATAGATTCCGATGCTTCACTCCAGGTTTACTATATCCCTTGGACCTTCTTATTGTCGATGAAACACAGAAATTACATCGGAATTAAATAGAAAAGGCACAATGCCGACATAAGTACAAGAAGACTGACTCTCCTTGCTGACTATGTTTTGAACCATTCCATTGACACTAGTTATAGATTCCGATGCTTCACTCCAGGTTTACTATATCCCTTGGACCGTCTTATTAACGGTGAAACACAGGAATTGCATCGGAATTAAATACAAAAGGCACAATGCCGACTTAAGGACAAGATGACTGACTGTTCTTACTGACTTTGCTTTGAACCATTCCTGTGACACTAGTTATAGATTCCGATGCTTCACTTCAGGATTACTGTATCCCTCTGACCTTCTTATTGACGATGAAACACAGAAATTGCGTCGGAATTAAATAGAAAATGCACAATGCCGACTTAAGTACAAGAAGACTGACTCTTCTTACTGACTATGTTTTGAACCATTCCTGTGACACTAGTTATAGATTCCGATGCTTCACTCCAGGTTTACTGCATCCCTTGGACCTTCTTAGTGACGATGAAACACAGAAATTGCATCGGAATTAAAAAGAAAAGGCACAATGCCGACTTAAGTACAAGAAGACTGACTCATCTTACTGACTATGTTTTGAACCATTCCTGTGACACTAGTTATAGATTCCGATGCTTCACTCCAGGTTTACTGTATCCCTTGGACCTTCTTATTGACGATGAAACACAGAAATTGCATCGGAATTAAATAGAAAAGGCACAATGCCGACTTAAGGACAAAAACCTGACTCTTCTTACTGACTATGTTTTGAACCATTCCTGTGACACTAGTTATAGATCCGATGCTTCACTTCAGGTTTACTGTATACCTTGGCCCTTCTTATTGACGATGAAACACAGAAATTGCATCGGAATTAAATACAAAGGGCACAAAGCAGAATTGAGCTCAAGAAGATTGACTCTTCTTACTGTCTATGATTTGAACCATTCCTGTGACACTAGTTATAGATTCCGATGCTTCACTCCAGGTTTACTGTATCCCTTGGACCTTCTTATTGACGATGACACAGAAATTGCATCGGAATTAATTACAAAAGGCACAATGCCGACATAAGGACAAGAAGACTGACTCTTCTTACTGACTATGTTTTGAAGCATTCCTGTGACACCAGCTATAGATTCCGAAGCTTCACTTCAGGTTTACTGTATACCTTCGACCTTCTTATTGACGATGAAACACAGAAATTGCATCGGAATTAAATACAAAAGGCACAATGCCGACTAAAGTACAAGAAGACTGACACTCTTTACTGACTATGTTTTGAACCCTTCCTGTGACACTAGTTATAAATTCCGATGCTTCACTTCAGGTTTACTGTATCCTATGGACCTTCTTATTGTCGATGAAACACAGAAAATGCATCGGAATTAAATACAAAAGACACAATGCCGACTAAAGTACAAGAAGACTGACTCTTCTTACTGACTATGTTTTGAACCATTCCTGTGACACTAGTTATAAATTCCGATGCTTCACTTCAGGTTTACTGTATCCCTTGGACCTTCTTATTGACGATGAAACGCATTAATAGCATCGGAATTAAATACAAAATGCACAAAGCAGAATTAAGTACAAGAAGTCTGACTCTTCTTACTGTCTATGTTTTGAACCATTCCTGTGACACTAGTTATAGATTCCGATGCTTCACTCCAGGTTTACTGTATCCCTTGGACCTTCTTATTGACGATGAAACACAGAAATTGCATCGGAATTAAATAGAAAAGGCACAATGCCGACTTAAGGACAAGAATACTGACTCTTCTTACTGACCATGTTTTGAACCATTCCTGTGACACTAGTTATAGATTCCGATGCTCCACTTAAGGATTACTGTATCCCTCTGACCTTCTTATTGACGATGAAACACAGAAATTGCATCGGAAGTAAATAGAAAAGGCACAATGCCGACTTAAGTACAAGAAGACTGACTCTTCTTACTGTCTATGTTTTGAACCATCCCTGTGACACTAGTTACAGATTCCGATGCTTCACTCCAGGTTTACTGTATCCCTTGGTCCTTCTTATTGACGATGAATCACAGAAATTGCATCGGAATTAAATACAAAAGGCACAATGCCGACTAAAGTACAAGAAGACTGACTCTCCTTACTGACTATGTTTTGAACCCCTCCTGTGACACTAGTTATAAATTCCGATGCTTCACTTCAGGTTTACTGTATCCCTTGGACCTTCTTATTGACGATGAAACACAGAAAATGCATCGGAATTAAATACAAAAGGCACAATGCCGACATAAGTACAAGAAGACTGACTCTCCTTACTGACTATGTTTTGAACCATTCCTGTGACACAAGTTATAGATTCCGATGCTTCACTTCAGGTTTACTTTATCCCTTGGACATTCTTATTGACCATGAAACACAGAAATTGCATCGGAATTAAATACAAAAGGCACAATGCCGACTTAAGGACAAGCAGACTGACTCCTCTTACTGACTTTGTTTTGAACCATTCCTGTGACACTAGTTATTGATTCAGATGCTGCACTTCAGGTTTTTTGTATCAATCTGACCTTCTTATTGACGATGAAACACAAAAATTGCATCGGAATTAAATAGAAAAGGCACAATGTCGACGTAAGTACAAGAAGACTGACTCTTCTTACTGTCTATGTTTTGAACCATTCCTGTGACACTAGTTATAGATTCCGATGCTTCACTCCAGGTTTACTATATCCCTTGGACCTTCTTATTGACGATGAAACACAGAAATTGCATCGGAATTAAATAGAAAAGGCACAATGCCGACATAAGTACAAGAAGACTGACTCTCCTTGCTGACTATGTTTTGAACCATTCCATTGACACTAGTTATAGATTCCGATGCTTCACTCCAGGTTTACTATATCCCTTGGACCGTCTTATTAACGGTGAAACACAGGAATTGCATCGGAATTAAATACAAAAGGCACAATGCCGACTTAAGGACAAGATGACTGACTGTTCTTACTGACTTTGCTTTGAACCATTCCTGTGACACTAGTTATAGATTCCGATGCTTCACTTCAGGATTACTGTATCCCTCTGACCTTCTTATTGACGATGAAACACAGAAATTGCGTCGGAATTAAATAGAAAATGCACAATGCCGACTTAAGTACAAGAAGACTGACTCTTCTTACTGACTATGTTTTGAACCATTCCTGTGACACTAGTTATAGATTCCGATGCTTCACTCCAGGTTTACTGCATCCCTTGGACCTTCTTAGTGACGATGAAACACAGAAATTGCATCGGAATTAAATACAAAAGGCACAATGCCGACTTAAGTACAAGAAGACTAACTCTTCTTTCTGACTATGTTTTGAACCATTCCTGTGACACTAGTTATTGATTCCGATGCTTCACTTCAGGTTTACTGTATCCCTTGGACCTTCTTAGTGACGAAGAAACACAGAAATTGCATCGGAATTGAATACAAAAGGCACAATGACGACATAAGTAAAGGAAGTCTGACTCTTCTTACTGTCTATGATTTAAACCATTCCTGTGACACTAGTTATAGATTCCGATGCTTCAGTCCAGGTTCACTGTATCCCTTGGACCTTCTTTTTGACGATGAAACACAGAAATTGCATCGGAATTAAAAAGAAAGGCACAATGCCGACTTAAGTACAACAAGATTGACTCCTCTTACTGACTATGTCTTGAACCATTCCATTGACACTAGTTATAGATTCCGATGCTTCACTCCAGGTTTACTGTATCCCTTGCACCTTCTTATTGACGATGAAACACAGAAATTGCATGGGAATTAAATAGAAAAGGCACAATGCCGACTTAAGTACAAAAACCCGACTCTTCTTACTGACTATGTTTTGAACTATTCCTGTGACACTAGTTATAGATCCGATGCTTCACTTCAGGCTTACTGTATCCCTTGGACCTTCTTATTGACGATGAAACACAGAAATTGCATCGCAATTAATTACAAAAGGCACAATGCCGACTTAAGGACAAGAAGACTGACTCTTCTTACTGACTATGTTTTGAACCATTCATGTGACACTAGCTATAGATTCCGATGCTTCACTTCATGTTTATTGTATCCCTCTGACCTTCTTATTGACGATGAAACACAGAAATTGCATCGGAATTAAATAGAAAAGGCACAATGTCGACGTAAGTAGAAGAAGTCTGACTCTTCTTACTGTCTATGTTTTGAACCATTCCTGTGACACTAGTTATAGATCCGATGCTTCACTTCAGGCTTACTGTATACCTGGGACCTTCTTATTGACGATGAAACACAGAAATTGCATCGGAATTAAATACAAAAGGCACAAAGCAGAATTAAGGTCAAGAAGACTGACTCTTCTTACTGTCTATGTTTTGAACCATTCCTGTGACACTAGTTATAGATTCCGATGCTTCACTCCAGGTTTACTGTATCCCTTGGACTTTCTTATTGACGATGAAACACAGAAATTGAATCGGAATTAATTACAAAAGGCACAATGCCGACACAAGGACAAGAAGATTGACTCTTCTTACTGACTCTGTTTTGAAGCATTCCTGTGACACTAGCTATAGATTCCGAAGCTTCACTTCAGGTTTACTGTATCCCTTGGACCTTCTTATTGACGATGAAACACAGAAATTGCATCGGAATTAAATAAAATGGCACAATGCCGACTTAAGTACAAGAAGACTGACTCTTCTTACTGACTATGTTTTGAACCATTCCTGTGACACTAGTTATAGATTCCGATACTTCACTCCAGGTTTACTGTATCCCTTGGACCTTCTTGTTGACGATGAAACACAGAAATTGCATCGGAATTAAAAAGAAAAGGCACAATGCCGACTTAAGTACAAGAAGACTGACTCTTCTTACTGACTATGTTTTGAACCATTCCTGTGACACTAGTTATAGATTCCGATGCTTCACTCCAGGTTTACTGTATCCCTTGGACCTTCTTATTGACGATAAAACATAGAAATTGCATCGGAATTAAGTTGAAAAGGCACAATGCCGACTTAAGGACGAAAACCTGACTCTTCTTACCGACTATGTTTTGAACCATTCCTGTGACACTAGTTATAGATCCGATGCTTCACTTCAGGTTTACTGTATACCTTGGACCTTCTTATTGACGATGAAACACAGAAATTGCATCGGAATTATATACAAAAGGCACAAAGCAGAATTAGGGTCAAGAAGACTGACTCTTCTTACTGTCTATGTTTTGAACCATTCCTGTGACACTAGTTATAGATTCCGATGCTTCACTCCAGGTTTACTGTATCCCTTGGACCTTCTTATTGACGATGAAACACAGAAATTGCATCGGAATTAATTACAAATGGCACAATGCCGACATAAAGACAAGAAGACTGACTCTTCTTACCGACTATGTTTTGAAGCATTCCTGTGACACTAGCTATAGATTCTGAAGCTTCATTTCAGGTTTACTGTATCCCTTGGACCTTCTTATTGACGATGATACACAGAAATTGCATCGGAATTAAATACAAAAGGCACAGTGCCGACTTAAGCACAAGCAGACTGACTCTTCTTACTGACTTTGTTTTGAACCATTCCTGTGACACTAGTTATTGATTCAGATGCTTCACTTCAGGTTTATTGTATCCCTCTGACCTTCTTATTGACGATGAAACACAAAAATTGCATCGGAATTAAATAGAAAAGGCACAATGTTGGCGTAAGTACAAGAAGACTGAGTCTTCTTACTGTCTATGTTTTGAACCATTCCTGTGACACTAGTTATAGATTCCGATGCTTCACTCCAGGTTTACTATATCCCTTGGACCGTCTTATTGACGATGAAACACAGAAATTGCATCGGAATTAAATAAAAAGGCACAACGCCGACATAAGTACAAGAAGACTGACTCTCCTTGCTGACTATGTTTTGAACCATTTCATTGACACTAGTTATAGATTCCGATGCTTCACTCCAGGTTTACTATATTCCTTGGACCTTCTTATTGACGATGTAACACAGGAATTGCATCGGAATTAAATACAAAAGGCACAATGCCGACTTAAGGACAAGAAGACTGACTCTTCTTACTGACTTTGCTTTGAACCATTCCTGTGACACTAGTTATAGATTCCGATGCTTCACTTCAGGTTTATTGTATCCCTCTGACCGTCTTATAGGCGATGAAACACAGAAATTGCGTCGGAATTAAATAGAAAAGGCACAATGCCGACTTAAGTACAAGAAGACTGACTCTTCTTACTGACTATGTTTTGAACCATTCCTGCGACACTAGTTATAGATTCCGATGCTTCACTCCAGGTTTACTGCATCCCTTGGACCTTCTTAGTGACGATGAAACACAGAAATTGCATCGGAATTAAATACAAAAGGCACAATGCCGACTTAAGTACAAGAAGACTAACTCTTCTTACCGACTATGTTTTGAACCATTCCTGTGACACTAGTTATGGATTCCGATGCTTCACTTCAGGTTTACTGTATCCCTCTGACCTTGTTATTGGCTATGAAACACAGAAATTGCATCGGAATTAAATAGAAAAGGCACAATGCCGACTTAAGGACAAAAACCTCACTCTTCTTACTGACTATGTTTTGAACCATTCCTGTGACACTAGTTATAGATTCCGATGCTTCACTCCAGGTTTACTGTATCCCTTAGACCTTCTTATTGACGATGAAACACAGAAATTGCATCGGAATTAAATACAAAAGGCACAAAGCAGAATTAGGGTCAAGAAGACTGACTCTTCTTACTGTCTATGTTTTGAACCATTCCTGTAAAACTAGTTATAGATTCCGATGCGTCACTCCAGGTTTACTGTATCCCTTGGACCTTCTTATTGACGATGAAACACAGAAATTGCATCGGAAATAATTAAAAACGGCACAATGCCGACATAAGGACAAGAAGACTGACTCTTCTTACTGACTATGTTTTGAAGCATTCCTGTGACACTAGCTATAGATTCCGAAGCTTCACTTCAGGTTTACTGTATCCCTTGGACCTTCTTATTGACGATGCAACACAGAAATTGCATCGGAATTAAATACAAAAGGCACAATGCCGACTTAAGGACAAGGAGACTGACTCTTCTTACTGACTTTGCTTTGAACCATTCCTGTAACACTAGTTATAGATTCCGATACTTCACTTCAGGTTTATTGTATCCCTCTGACCTTCTTATTGACGATGAAACACAGAAATTGCATCGGAATTAAATACAAAAGGCACAAAGCAGAATTAGGGTCATGAAGACTGACTCTTCTTACTGTCTATGTTTTGATCCATTCCTGTGACACTAGCTATAGATTCCGATGCTTCATTTCATGTTTATTGTATCCCTCTGACCTTCTTATTGACGACGAAACACAGAAATTGCATCGGAAATAAATACAAAAGGCACAATGCCGACTTAAGTACAAGAAGACTGACTCTTCTTACTGACTATGCTTTGAACCATTCCTGTGACACTAGTTACAGATTCCGATGCTTCACTCCAGGTTTACTGTATCCCTTGGACCTTCTTATTGACGATGAAACACAGAAATTGCATCGGAAATAATTACAAATGGCACAATGCCGACATAAGGACAAGAAGACTGACTCTTCTTACTGACTATGTTTTGAAGCATTCCTGTGACACTAGCTATAGATTCCGAAGCTTCACTTCAGGTTTACTGTATCCCTTGGACCTTCTTATTGACGATGCAACACAGAAATTGCATCGGAATTAAATACAAAAGGCACAATGCCGACTTAAGGACAAGAAGACTGACTCTTCTTACTGACTTTGCTTTGAACCATTCCTGTAACACTAGTTATAGATTCCGATACTTCACTTCAGGTTTATTGTATCCCTCTGACCTTCTTATTGACGAAGAAACACAGAAATTGCGTCGGAATTAAATAGAAAATGCACAATGCCGACTTAAGTACAAGAAGACTGACTCATCTTACTGACTATGTTTTGAACCATTCCTGTGACACTAGTTATTGATTCCGATGCTTCACTTCAGGTTTACTGTATCCCTCTGACCTTCTTATTGACGATGAAACACAAAAATTGCATCGGAAATAATTACAAATGGCACAATGCCGACATAAGGACAAGAAGACTGACTCTTCTTACTGACTATGTTTTGAAGCATTCCTGTGACACTAGCTATAGATTCCGAAGCTTCACTTCAGGTTTACTGTATCCCTTGGACCTTCTTATTGACGATGCAACACAGAAATTGCATCGGAATTAAATACAAAAGGCACAATGCCGACTTAAGTACAAGAAGACTGACTCTTCTTACTGTCTATGTTTTGAACCATCCCTGTGACACTAGTTATAGATTCCGATGCTTCACTCCAAGTTTACTGTATCCCTTGGTCCTTCTTATTGACGATGAAACACATAAATTGCATCGGGATTAAATACAAAATGCACATCGCCGACTTAAGTACAAGAAGACTGACTCTTCTTACTGACAATGTTTTGAACCATTCCTGTGACACTAGTTATCAATTCCGATGCTTCACTTCAGGTTTACTGTATCCCTTGGACCTTCTTATGGACGATGAAAGACAGAAATTGCATCGGAATTAAATATAAAGGGCACAATGCCGACCTAAGTACAAGAAGACTAACTCTTCTTACTGACTATGTTTTGAACCATTCCTGTGACACTAGCTATAGATTCCGATGCTTCACTTCATGTTTATTGTATCCCTCTGACCTTCTTATTGACGATTAAACACAGAAATTGCATCGGAATTAAATATAAAAGGCACAATGCCGACGTAAGTACAAGAAGTCTGACTCTTCTTACTGTCTATGTTTTGAACCATTCCTGTGACACTAGCAATACATTCCGGTGCTTCACTCCAGTTTTACTATATCCCTTGGACCTTCTTATTGACGATGCAACACAGAAATTGCATCGGAATTAAAAAGAAAAGGCACAATGCCGACTTAAGTACAGGAAGACTGACTCCTCTTACTGACTGTGTCTTGAACCATTCCATTGACACTAGTTATAGATTCCGATGCTTCACTCCAGGTTTACTGTATCCCTTGGACCTTCTTATTGACGATGAAACACAGAAATTGCATCGGAATTAATTTCAAAAGGCACAATGCCGACATAAGGACAAGAAGACTGACTCTTCTTACTGACTATGTTTTGAAGCATTCCTGTGACACAAGCTATAGATTCCGAAGCTTCACTTCAGGTTTACTGTATCCCTTGGACCTTCTTATTGACGATGAAACACAGAAATTGCATCGGAATTAAATACAAAAGGCACAATGCCGACTTAAGGACAAGAAGACTGACTCTTCTTACTGACTTTGTTTTGAACCATTCCTGTGACATTAGTTATAGATTCCGATGCTTCACTTCAGGTTTATTGTATCCCTCTGACCTTCTTATTGACGATGAAACACAGAAATTGCATCGGAATTAAATTGAAAAGGCACAATGTCGACGTAAGTACAAGAAGACTGACTCTTCTTACTGTCTATGTTTTGAACCATTCCTGTGACACTAGTTATAGATTCCGATGCTTCACTCCAGGTTCACTATGTCCCTTGGACCTTCTTATTGATGATGAAACACAGAAATTACATCGGAATTAAATACAAAAGGCACAATGCCGACTTAAGTACAAGAAGACTGACTTTTCTTACTGACTATGTTTTGAACCATTCCATTGACACTAGTTATAGATTCCGATGCTTCACTCCATGTTTACTGTATCCCTTGGACCTTCTTATTGACGATGAAACACAGAAATTGCATCGGAATTAAATACAAAAGGCACAAAGCCGACTTAAGGACAAGAAGACTGACTCTTCTTACTGACTTTGCTTTGAACCATTCCTGTGACACTAGTTATAGATTCCGATGCTTCACTTCAGGTTCATAGTATCCCTCTGACCTTCTTTTTGACGATGAAACACAGAAATTGCTTCGGATTTAAATGAAAAGGCACAATGCCGACTTAAGTACAAGAAGACTGACTCTTCTTACTGACTATGTTTTGAACCATTCCTGTGACACTAGTTATAGATTCCGATGCTTCACTCCATTTTTACTGTATCCCTTAAACCTTCTTGTTGACGATGAAACACAGAAATTGCATCGGAATTAAAAAGAAGAGGCACAATGCCGACTTAAGTACAAGAAGACTGACTCTTCTTACTGACTATGTTTTGAACCATTCCTGTGACACTAGTTATAGATTCCGATGCTTCACTCCAGGTTTACTGCATCCCTTGGACCTTCTTAGTGACGATGAAACACAGAAATTGCATCGGAATTAAATACAAAAGGCACAATGCCGACTTAAGTACAAGAAGACTAACTCTTCTTTCTGACTATGTTTTGAACCATTCCTGTGACACTAGTTATTGATTCCGATGCTTCACTTCAGGTTTACTGTATCCCTTGGACATTCTTATTGACTATGAAACACAGAAATTGCATCGGAATTAAATACAAAAGGCACAATGCCAACTTAAGTACAAGAAGACTGACTCTTCTTACTGTCTATGTTTTGATCCATTCCTGTGACACTAGCTATAGATTCCGATGCTTCACTTCATGTTTATTGTATCCCTCTGACCTTCTTATTGACGACGAAACACAGAAAGTGCATCGGAAATAAATACAAAAGGCACAATGCCGACTTAAGTACAAGAAGACTGACTCTTCTTACTGACTATGTTTTGAACCATTCCTGTGACACTAGTTATAAATTCTGATGCTTCACTTCATTTTTACTGTATCCCTCTGACCTTCATATTGACGATGAAACACAGAAATTGCATCGGAATTAAATACAAAAGGCACAATGCCGAATTAAGTTTAAGAAGACTGACTCTTCTTACTGTCTATTTTTGAACCACTCCTGTGACACTAGTTATAGACTCCGATGCTTCACTCCAGGTTTACTGTATCCCTTGGACCTTCTTAGTGACGAAGAAACACAGAAATTGCATCGGAATTGAATACAAAAGGCACAATGACGACATAAGTAAAGGAAGTCTGACTCTTCTTACTGTCTATGATTTGAACCATTCCTGTGACACTAGTTATAGATTCCGATGCTTCAGTCCAGGTTCACTGTATCCCTTGGACCTTCTTTTTGACGATGAAACACAGAAATTGCATCGGAATTAAAAAGAAAAGGCACAATGCCGACTTAAGTACAACAAGACTGACTCCTCTTACTGACTATGTCTTGAACCATTCCATTGACACTAGTTATAGATTCCGATGCTTCACTCCAGGTTTACTGTATCCCTTGCACCTTCTTATTGACGATGAAACACAGAAATTGCATGGGAATTAAATAGAAAAGGCACAATGCCGACTTAAGTACAAAAACCCGACTCTTCTTACTGACTATGTTATGAACTATTCCTGTGACACTAGTTATAGATCCGATGCTTCACTTCAGGCTTACTGTATCCCTTGGACCTTCTTATTGACGATGAAACACAGAGATTGCATCGCAATTAATTACAAAAGGCACAATGCCGACTTAAGGACAAGAAGACTGACTCTTCTTACTGACTATGTTTTGAACCATTCATGTGACACTAGCTATAGATTCCGATGCTTCACTTCATGTTTATTGTATCCCTCTGACCTTCTTATTGACGATGAAACACAGAAATTGCATCGGAATTAAATAGAAAAGGCACAATGTCGACGTAAGTACAAGATGTCTGACTCTTCTTACTGTCTATGATTTGAACCATTCCTGTGACACTAGTTATAGATTCCGATGCTTCACTCCAGGTTTACTGTATCCCTTGGACTTTCTTATTGACGATGAAACACAGAAATTGCATCGGAATTAATTACAAAAGGCACAATGCCGACACAAGGACAAGAAGATTTACTCTTCTTACTGACTATGTTTTGAAGCATTCCTGTGACACTAGCTATAGATTCCGAAGCTTCACTTCAGGTTTACTGTATCCCTTGGACCTTCTTATTGACGATGAAACACAGAAATTGCATCGGAATTAAATAAAATGGCACAATGCCGACTTAAGTACAAGAAGACTGACTCTTCTTACTGACTATGTTTTGAACCATTCCTGTGACACTAGTTATAGATTCCGATACTTCACTCCAGGTTTACTGTATCCCTTGGACCTTCTTGTTGACGATGAAACACAGAAATTGCATCGGAATTAAAAAGAAAAGGCACAATGCCGACTTAAGTACAAGAAGACTGACTCTTCTTACTGACTATGTTTTGAACCATTCCTGTGACACTAGTTATAGATTCCGATGCTTCACTCCAGGTTTACTGTATCCCTTGGACCTTCTTATTGACGATGAAACATAGAAATTGCATCGGAATTAAGTAGAAAAGGCACAATGCCGACTTAAGGACAAAAACCTGACTCTTCTTACTGACTATGTTTTGAACCATTCCTGTGACACTAGTTATAGATCCGATGCTTCACTTCAGGTTTACTGTATACCTTGGACCTTCTTATTGACGATGAAACACAGAAATTGCATCGGAATTAAATACAAAAGGCACAAAGCAGAATTAGGGTCAATAAGACTGACTCTTCTTACTGTCTATGTTTTGAACCATTCCTGTGACACTAGTTATAGATTCCGATGCTTCACTCCAGGTTTACTGTATCCCTTGGACCTTCTTATTGACGATGAAACACAGAAATTGCATCGGAATTAATTACAAATGGCACAATGCCGACATAAAGACAAGAAGACTGACTCTTCTTACCGACTATGTTTTGAAGCATTCCTGTGACACTAGCTATAGATTCTGAAGCTTCATTTCAGGTTTACTGTATCCCTTGGACCTTCTTATTGACGCTGAAACACAGAAATTGCATCGGAATTAAATACAAAAGGCACAATGCCGACTTAAGCACAAGCAGACTGACTCTTCTTACTGACTTTGTTTTGAACCATTCCTGTGACACTAGTTATTGATTCAGATGCTTCACTTCAGGTTTATTGTATCCCTCTGACCTTCTTATTGACGATGAAACACAAAAATTGCATCGGAATTAAATAGAAAAGGCACAATGTCGGCGTAAGTACAAGAAGACTGAGTCTTCTTACTGTCTATGTTTTGAACCATTCCTGTGACACTAGTTATGGATTCCGATGCTTCACTCCAGGTTTACTGCATCCCTTGGACCTTCTTAGTGACGATGAAACACAGAAATTGCATCGGAATTAAATACAAAAGGCACAATGCCAAATTAAGTACAAGAAGACTGACTCTTCTTACTGTCTATGTTTTGATCCATTCCTGTGACACTAGCTATAGATTCCGATGCTTCACTTCATGTTTATTGTATCCCCCTGACCTTCTTATTGACGACGAAACACAGAAATTGCATCGGAAATAAATACAAAAGGCACAATGCCGACTTAAGTACAAGAAGACTAACTCTTCTTTCTGACTATGTTTTGAACCATTCCTGTGACACTAGTTATTGATTCCGATGCTTCACTTCAGGTTTACTGTATCCCTTGGACATTCTTATTGACTATGAAACACAGAAATTGCATCGGAATTAAATACAAAAGCCACAATGCCAACTTAAGTACAAGAAGACTGACTCTTCTTACTGTCTATGTTTTGATCCATTCCTGTGACACTAGCTATAGATTCCGATGCTTCACTTCATGTTTATTGTATCCCTCTGACCTTCTTATTGACGACGAAACACAGAAAGTGCATCGGAAATAAATACAAAAGGCACAATGCCGACTTAAGTACAAGAAGACTGACTCTTCTTACTGACTATGTTTTGAACCATTCCTGTGACACTAGTTATAAATTCTGATGCTTCACTTCATTTTTACTGTATCCCTCTGACCTTCATATTGACGATGAAACACAGAAATTGCATCGGAATTAAATACAAAAGGCACAATGCCGAATTAAGTTTAAGAAGACTGACTCTTCTTACTGTCTATTTTTGAACCATTCCTGTGACACTAGTTATTGATTCCGATGCTTCACTTCAGGTTTACTGTATCCCTTGGACATTCTTATTGACTATGAAACACAGAAATTGCATCGGAATTAAATACAAAAGGCACAATGCCAACTTAAGTACAAGAAGACTGACTCTTCTTACTGTCTATGTTTTGATCCATTCCTGTGACACTAGCTATAGATTCCGATGCTTCACTTCATGTTTATTGTATCCCTCTGACCTTCTTATTGACGACGAAACACAGAAAGTGCATCGGAAATAAATACAAAAGGCACAACGCCGACTTAAGTACAAGAAGACTGACTCTTCTTACTGACTATGTTTTGAACCATTCCTGTGACACTAGTTATAAATTCTGATGCTTCACTTCATTTTTACTGTATCCCTCTGACCTTCATATTGACGATGAAACACAGAAATTGCATCGGAATTAAATACAAAAGGCACAATGCCGAATTAAGTTTAAGAAGACTGACTCTTCTTACTGTCTATTTTTGAACCACTCCTGTGACACTAGTTATAGACTCCGATGCTTCACTCCAGGTTTACTGTATCCCTTGGACCTTCTTAGTGACGAAGAAACACAGAAATTGCATCGGAATTGAATACAAAAGGCACAATGACGACATAAGTAAAGGAAGTCTGACTCTTCTTACTGTCTATGATTTGAACCATTCCTGTGACACTAGTTATAGATTCCGATGCTTCAGTCCAGGTTCACTGTATCCCTTGGACCTTCTTTTTGACGATGAAACACAGAAATTGCATCGGAATTAAAAAGAAAAGGCACAATGCCGACTTAAGTACAACAAGACTGACTCCTCTTACTGACTATGTCTTGAACCATTCCATTGACACTAGTTATAGATTCCGATGCTTCACTCCAGGTTTACTGTATCCCTTGCACCTTCTTATTGACGATGAAACACAGAAATTGCATGGGAATTAAATAGAAAAGGCACAATGCCGACTTAAGTACAAAAACCCGACTCTTCTTACTGACTATGTTATGAACTATTCCTGTGACACTAGTTATAGATCCGATGCTTCACTTCAGGCTTACTGTATCCCTTGGACCTTCTTATTGACGATGAAACACAGAGATTGCATCGCAATTAATTACAAAAGGCACAATGCCGACTTAAGGACAAGAAGACTGACTCTTCTTACTGACTATGTTTTGAACCATTCATGTGACACTAGCTATAGATTCCGATGCTTCACTTCATGTTTATTGTATCCCTCTGACCTTCTTATTGACGATGAAACACAGAAATTGCATCGGAATTAAATAGAAAAGGCACAATGTCGACGTAAGTACAAGAAGTCTGACTCTTCTTACTGTCTATGATTTGAACCATTCCTGTGACACTAGTTATAGATTCCGATGCTTCACTCCAGGTTTACTGTATCCCTTGGACTTTCTTATTGACGATGAAACACAGAAATTGCATCGGAATTAATTACTAAAGGCACAATGCCGACACAAGGACAAGAAGATATACTCTTCTTACTGACTATGTTTTGAAGCATTCCTGTGACACTAGCTATAGATTCCGAAGCTTCACTTCAGGTTTACTGTATCCCTTGGACCTTCTTATTGACGATGAAACACAGAAATTGCATCGGAATTAAATAAAATGGCACAATGCCGACTTAAGTACAAGAAGACTGACTCTTCTTACTGACTATGTTTTGAACCGTTCCTGTGACACTAGTTATAGATTCCGATACTTCACTCCAGGTTTACTGTATCCCTTGGACCTTCTTGTTGACGATGAAACACAGAAATTGCATCGGAATTAAAAAGAAAAGGCACAATGCCGACTTAAGTACAAGAAGACTGACTCTTCTTACTGACTATGTTTTGAACCATTCCTGTGACACTAGTTATAGATTCCGATGCTTCACTCCAGGTTTACTGTATCCCTTGGACCTTCTTATTGACGATGAAACATAGAAATTGCATCGGAATTAAGTAGAAAAGGCACAATGCCGACTTAAGGACAAAAACCTGACTCTTCTTACTGACTATGTTTTGAACCATTCCTGTGACACTAGTTATAGATCCGATGCTTCACTTCAGGTTTACTGTATACCTTGGACCTTTTTATTGACGATGAAACACAGAAATTGCATCGGAATTAAATACAAAAGGCACAAAGCAGAATTAGGGTCAAGAAGACTGACTCTTCTTACTGTCTATGTTTTGAACCATTCCTGTGACACTAGTTATAGATTCCGATGCTTCACTCCAGGTTTACTGTATCCCTTGGACCTTCTTATTGACGATGAAACACAGAAATTGCATCGGAATTAATTACAAATGGCACAATGCCGACATAAAGACAAGAAGACTGACTCTTCTTACCGACTATGTTTTGAAGCATTCCTGTGACACTAGCTATAGATTCTGAAGCTTCATTTCAGGTTTACTGTATCCCTTGGACCTTCTTATTGACGCTGAAACACAGAAATTGCATCGGAATTAAATACAAAAGGCACAATGCCGACTTAAGCACAAGCAGACTGACTCTTCTTACTGACTTTGTTTTGAACCATTCCTGTGACACTAGTTATTGATTCAGATGCTTCACTTCAGGTTTATTGTATCCCTCTGACCTTCTTATTGACGATGAAACACAAAAATTGCATCGGAATTAAATAGAAAAGGCACAATGTCGGCGTAAGTACAAGAAGACTGAGTCTTCTTACTGTCTATGTTTTGAACCATTCCTGTGACACTAGTTATGGATTCCGATGCTTCACTCCAGGTTTACTGCATCCCTTGGACCTTCTTAGTGACGATGAAACACAGAAATTGCATCGGAATTAAATACAAAAGGCACAATGCCAAATTAAGTACAAGAAGACTGACTCTTCTTACTGTCTATGTTTTGATCCATTCCTGTGACACTAGCTATAGATTCCGATGCTTCACTTCATGTTTATTGTATCCCCCTGACCTTCTTATTGACGACGAAACACAGAAATTGCATCGGAAATAAATACAAAAGGCACAATGCCGACTTAAGTACAAGAAGACTAACTCTTCTTTCTGACTATGTTTTGAACCATTCCTGTGACACTAGTTATTGATTCCGATGCTTCACTTCAGGTTTACTGTATCCCTTGGACATTCTTATTGACTATGAAACACAGAAATTGCATCGGAATTAAATACAAAAGGCACAATGCCAACTTAAGTACAAGAAGACTGACTCTTCTTACTGTCTATGTTTTGATCCATTCCTGTGACACTAGCTATAGATTCCGATGCTTCACTTCATGTTTATTGTATCCCTCTGACCTTCTTATTGACGACGAAACACAGAAATTGCATCGGAAATAAATACAAAAGGCACAATGCCGACTTAAGTACAAGAAGACTGACTCTTCTTACTGACTATGTTTTGAACCATTCCTGTGACACTAGTTATAAATTCTGATGCTTCACTTCATTTTTACTGTATCCCTCTGACCTTCATATTGACGATGAAACACAGAAATTGCATCGGAATTAAATACAAAAGGCACAATGCCGAATTAAGTTTAAGAAGACTGACTCTTCTTACTGTCTATTTTTGAACCACTCCTGTGACACTAGTTATAGACTCCGATGCTTCACTCCAGGTTTACTGTATCCCTTGGACCTTCTTAGTGACGAAGAAACACAGAAATTGCATCGGAATTGAATACAAAAGGCACAATGACGACATAAGTAAAGGAAGTCTGACTCTTCTTACTGTCTATGATTTGAACCATTCCTGTGACACTAGTTATAGATTCCGATGCTTCAGTCCAGGTTCACTGTATCCCTTGGACCTTCTTTTTGACGATGAACCACAGAAATTGCATCGGAATTAAAAAGAAAAGGCACAATGCCGACTTAAGTACAACAAGACTGACTCCTCTTACTGACTATGTCTTGAACCATTCCATTGACACTAGTTATAGATTCCGATGCTTCACTCCAGGTTTACTGTATCCCTTGCACCTTCTTATTGACGATGAAACACAGAAATTGCATGGGAATTAAATAGAAAAGGCACAATGCCGACTTAAGTACAAAAACCCGACTCTTCTTACTGACTATGTTTTGAACTATTCCTGTGACACTAGTTATAGATCCGATGCTTCACTTCAGGCTTACTGTATCCCTTGGACCTTCTTATTGACGATGAAACACAGAAATTGCATCGCAATTAATTACAAAAGGCACAATGCCGACTTAAGGACAAGAAGACTGACTCTTCTTACTGACTATGTTTTGAACCATTCATGTGACACTAGCTATAGATTCCGATGCTTCACTTCATGTTTATTGTATCCCTCTGACCTTCTTATTGACGATGAAACACAGAAATTGCATCGGAATTAAATAGAAAAGGCACAATGTCGACGTAAGTACAAAAAGTCTGACTCTTCTTACTGTCTATGTTTTGAACCATTCCTGTGACACTAGTTATAGATCCGATGCTTCACTTCAGGCTTACTGTATACCTTGGACCTTCTTATTGACGATGAAACACAGAAATTGCATCGGAATTAAATACAAAAGGCACAAAGCAGAATTAAGGTCAAGAAGACTGACTCTTCTTACTGTCTATGTTTTGAACCATTACTGTGACACTAGTTATAGATTCCGATGCTTCACTCCAGGTTTACTGTATCCCTTGGACTTTCTTATTGACGATGAAACACAGAAATTGCATCGGAATTAATTACAAAAGGCACAATGCCGACACAAGGACAAGAAGATTTACTCTTCTTACTGACTATGTTTTGAAGCATTCCTGTGACACTAGCTATAGATTCCGAAGCTTCACTTCAGGTTTACTGTATCCCTTGGACCTTCTTATTGACGATGAAACACAGAAATTGCATCGGAATTAAATAAAATGGCACAATGCCGACTTAAGTACAAGAAGACTGACTCTTCTTACTGACTATGTTTTGAACCATTCCTGTGACACTAGTTATAGATTCCGATACTTCACTCCAGGTGTACTGTATCCCTTGGACCTTCTTGTTGACGATGAAACACAGAAATTGCATCGGAATTAAAAAGAAAAGGCACAATGCCGACTTAAGTACAAGAAGACTGACTCTTCTTACTGACTATGTTTTGAACCATTCCTGTGACACTAGTTATAGATTCCGATGCTTCACTCCAGGTTTACTGTATCCCTTGGACCTTCTTATTGACGATGAAACATAGAAATTGCATCGGAATTAAGTAGAAAAGGCACAATGCCGACTTAAGGACAAAAACCTGACTCTTCTTACTGACTATGTTTTGAACCATTCCTGTGACACTAGTTATAGATCCGATGCTTCACTTCAGGTTTACTGTATCCCTTGGACCTTCTTATTGACGATGAAACACAGAAATAGCATCGGAATTAAATACAAAAGGCACAATGCCGACTTAAGCACAAGCAGACTGACTCTTCTTACTGACTTTGTTTTGAACCATTCCTGTGACACTAGTTATTGATTCAGATGCTTCACTTCAGGTTTATTGTATCCCTCTGACCTTCTTATTGACGATGAAACACAAAAATTGCATCGGAATTAAATAGAAAAGGCACAATGTCGGCGTAAGTACAAGAAGACTGAGTCTTCTTACTGTCTATGTTTTGAACCATTCCTGTGACACTAGTTATAGAGTCCGATGCTTCACTCCAGGTTTACCATATCCCTTGGACCGTCTTATTGACGATGAAACACAGAAATTGCATCGGAATTAAATAGAAAAGGCACAACGCCGACATAAGTACAAGAAGACTGACTCTCCTTGCTGACTATGTTTTGAACCATTTCATTGACACTAGTTATAGATTCCGATGCTTCACTCCAGGTTTACTATATTCCTTGGACCTTCTTATTGACGATGAAACACAGGAATTGCATTGGAATTAAATACAAAAGGCACAATGCCGACTTAAGGACAACAAGACTGACTCTTCTTACTAACTTTGCTTTGAACCATTCCTGTGACACTAGTTATAGATTCCGATGCTTCACTTCAGGTTTATTGTATCCCTCTGACCTTCTTATTGACGATGAAACACAGAAATTGCGTCGGAATTAAATAGAAAAGGCACAATGCCGACTTAAGTACAAGAAGACTGACTCTTCTTACTGACAATGTTTTGAACCATTCCTGTGACACTAGTTATAGATTCCGATGCTTCACTCCAGGTTTAATGCATCCCTTGGACCTTCTTAGTGACGATGAAACACAGAAATTGCATCGGAATGAAATACAAAAGGCACAATGCCGACTTAAGTACAAGAAGACTAACTCTTCTTACCGACTATGTTTTGAACCATTCCTGTGACACTAGTTATGGATTCCGATGCTTCACTTCAGGTTTACTGTATCCCTCTGACCTTGTTATTGGCTATGAAACACAGAAATTGCATCGGAATTAAATAGAAAAGGCACAATGCCGACTTAAGGACAAAAACCTCACTCTTCTTACTGACTATGGGTTGAACCATTCCTGTGACACTAGTTATAGATTCCGATGCTTCACTCCAGGTTTTCTGTATCCCTTGGATCTTCTTATTGACGATGAAACACAGAAATTGCATCGGAATTAAATAAAAAAGGCACAAAGCAGAATTAGGGTCAAGAAGACTGACTCTTCTTACTGTCTATGTTTTGAACCATTCCCGTAACACTAGTTATAGATTGCGATGCTTCACTCCAGGTTTACTGTATCCCTTGGACGATCTTATTGACGATGAAACACAGAAATTGCATCGGAACTAATTAAAAACGGCACAATGCCGACATAAGGACAAGAAGACTGACTCTTCTTACTGACTATGTTTTGAAGCATTCTTGTGACACTAGCTATAGATTCCGAAGCTTCACTTCAGGTTTACTGTATCCCTTGGACCTTCTTATTGACGATGCAACACAGAAATTGCATCGGAATTAAATACAAAAGGCACAATGCCGACTTAAGGACAAGAAGACTGACTCTTCTTACTGACTTTGCTTTGAACCATTCCTGTAACACTAGTTATAGATTCCGATACTTCACTTCAGGTTTATTGTATCCCTCTGACCTTCTTATTGACGATGAAACACAGAAATTGCGTCGGAATTAAATAGAAAATGCACAATGCCGACTTAAGTACAAGAAGACTGACTCATCTTACTGACTATGTTTTGAACCATTCCTGTGGCACTAGTTATAGATTCCGATGCTTCACTCCAGGTTTACTGCATCCCTTGGACCATCTTAGTGACGATGAAACACAGAAATTGCATCGGAATTAAATACAAATGGCAGAATGCCGACTTAAGTACAAGAAGACTAACTCTTCTTTCTGACTATGATTTGAACCATTCCTGTGACACTAGTTATTGATTCCGATGCTTCACTTCAGGTTTACTGTATCCCTCTGACATTCTTATTGACGATGAAACACAGAAATTGCATCGGAATTAAATAGAAAAGGCACAATGCCGACTTAAGTACAAGAAGACTGACTCTTCTTACTGTCTATGTTTTGAACCATCCCTGTGACACTAGTTATAGATTCCGATGCTTCACTCCAAGTTTACTGTATCCCTTGGTCCTTCTTATTGACGATGAAACACATAAATTGCATCGGGATTAAATACAAAATGCACATCGCCGACTTAAGTACAAGAAGACTGACTCTTCTTACTGACAATGTTTTGAACCATTCCTGTGACACTAGTTATCAATTCCGATGCTTCACTTCAGGTTTACTGTATCCCTTGGACCTTCTTATGGACGATGAAACACAGAAATTGCATCGGAATTAAATATAAAGGGCACAATGCCGACCTAAGTACAAGAAGACTAACTCTTCTTACTGACTATGTTTTGAACCATTCCTGTGACACTAGCAATACATTCCGATGCTTCACTTCATGTTTATTGTATCCCGCTGACCTTCTTATTGACGATTAAACACAGAAATTGCATCGGAATTAAATATAAAAGTCACAATGCCGACGTAAGTACAAGAAGTCTGACTCTTCTTACTGTCTATGTTTTGAACCATTCCTGTGACACTAGTTATGGATTCCGATGCTTCACTCCAGTTTTACTATATCCCTTGGACCTTCTTATTGACGATGCAACACAGAAATTGCATCGGAATTAAAAAGAAAAGGCACAATGCCGACTTAAGTACAAGAAGACTGACTCCTCTTACTGACTGTGTCTTGAACCATTCCATTGACACTAGTTATAGATTCCGATGCTTCACTCCAGGTTTACTGTATCCCTTGGACCTTCTTATTGACGATGAAACACAGAAATTGCATCGGAATTAAATAGAAAAGGCACGATGCCGACTTAAGTACAAAAACCTGACTCTTCTTACTGACAAGGTTTTGAACCATTCCTGTGACACTAGTTATAGATCCGATGCTTCACTTCAGGCTTACTGTATACCTTGGACCTTCTTATTGACGATGAAACACAGAAATTGCATCGGAATTAAATACAAAAGGCACAAAGCAGAATTAAGGACAAGAAGACTGACTCTTCTTACTGACTATGCTTTGAAGCATTCCTGTGACACAAGCTATAGATTCCGAAGCTTCACTTCAGGTTTACTGTATCCCTTGGACCTTCTTATTGACGATGAAACACAGAAATTGCATCGGAATTAAATACAAAAGGCACAAAGCCGACTTAAGGACAAGAAGACTGACTCTTCTTACTGACTTTGCTTTGAACCATTCCTGTGACACTAGTTATAGATTCCGATGCTTCACTTCAGGTTCATAGTATCCCTCTGACCTTCTTTTTGACGATGAAACACAGAAATTGCTTCGGAATTAAATGAAAAGGCACAATGCCGACTTAAGTACAAGAAGACTGACTCTCTTACTGACTATGTTTTGAACCATTCCTGTGACACTAGTTATAGATTCCGATGCTTCACTCCACTTTTACTGTATCCCTTAAACCTTCTTGTTGACGATGAAACACAGAAAATGCATTGGAATTAAATACAAAAGGCACAATGCCGACTTAAGTACAAGAAGACTGACTCTTCTTACTGACTATGTTTTGAACCATTCCTGTGACACTAGTTAAAAATACGGATGCTTCACTTCAGGTTTACTGTATCCCTTGAACCTTCTTATTGACGATGAAACACAGAAATTGCATCGGAATTAAATACAAAATGCACAAAGCAGAATTAAGTACAAGAGGTCTGACTCTTCTTACTGTCTATGATTCGAACCATTCCTGTGACACTAGTTATAGATTCCGATGCTTCACTCCAGGTTTACTGTATCCCTTGGACCTTCTTATTGACGATGAAACACAGAAATTGCATCGGAATTAAATAGAAAAGGCACAATGCCGACTTAAGTACAAGAAGACTGACTCTTCTTACTGACCATGTTTTGAACCATTCCTGTGACACTAGTTATAGATTCCGATGCTCCACTTAAGGATTACTGTATCCCTCTGAGCTTCTTATTGACGATGAAACACAGAAATTGCATCGGAATTAAATAGAAAAGGCACAATGCCGACTTAAGTACATGAAGACTGACTCTTCTTACTGTCTATGTTTTGAACCATCCCTGTGACACTAGTTACGGATTCCGATGCTTCACTCCAGGTTTACTGTATCCCTTGGTCCTTCTTATTGACGATGAATCACAGAAATCGCATCGGAATTAAATACAAAAGGCACAATGGCGACTAAAGTACAAGAAGACTGACTCTCCTTACTGACTATGTTTTGAACTCTTCCTGTGACACTAGTTATAAATTCCGATGCTTCACTTCAGGTTTACTGTATCCCTTGGACCTTCTTATTGACGATGAAACACAGAAAATGTATCGGAATTAAATACAAAAGGCACAATGCCGACTTAAGTACAAGAAGACAGACTCTCCTTACTGACTATGTTTTGAACCATTCCATTGACACTAGTTATAGATTCCGATGCTTCACTCCAGGTTTACTATATCCCTTGGACCTTCTTATTGACGATGAAACACAGGAATTGCATCGGAATTAAATACAAAAGGCACAATGCCGACTTAAGGACAAGAAGACTGACTTTTCTTACTGACTTTGCTTTGAACCATTCCTGTGACACTACTTATAGATTCCGACGCTTCACTTCAGGTTTATTGTATCCCTCTGACCTTCTTATTGACGATGAAAGACAGAAATTGCGTCGGAATCAAATAGAAAATGCACGATGCCGACTTAAGTACAAGAAGACTGACTCTTCTTAATGACTATGTTTTGAACCATTCCTGTGACACTAGTTATAGATTCCGATGCTTCACTCCAGGTTTACTGCATCCCTTGGACCTTCTTAGTGAAGATGAAACGCAGAAATTGCATCGGAATTAAATACAAAATGCACAATGCCGACTTAAGTACAAAAAGACTAATTCTTCTTTCTGACTATGTTTTGAACCATTCCTGTGACACTAGTTATTGATTCCGATGCTTCCCTTCAGGTTTACTGTATCCCTCTGACCTTCTTATTGACGATGAAACACAGAAATTGCATCGGAATTAAATAAAAAAAGGCACAATGCCGACTTAAGTACAAGAAGACTGACTCTTCTTACTGTCTATGTTTTGAACCATCCCTGTGACACTAGTTATAGATTCCGATGCTTCACTCCACGTTTACTGTATCCCTTGGTCCTTCATATGGACGATGAAACACAGAAATTGCATCGGAAGTAAATACAAAAGGCACAATGCCGACCTAAGTACAAGAAGACTAACTCTTCTTACTGACTATGTTTTGAACCATACCTGTGACACTAGCTATAGATTCCGATGCTTCACTTCATGTTTATTGTATCCCTCCGACCTTCTTATTGACGATGAAACACAGAAATTGGATCGGAATTAAATAGAAAAGGCACAATGCCGAATTAAGTACAAGAAGACTAACTCTTCTTACTGACTATGCTTTGAACCATCCCTGTGACACTAGTTATAGATTCAGATGCTTCACTCCAGTTTTACTATATCCCTTGGACCTTCTTATTGACGATGCAACATAGAAATTTCATCGGAATTAAAAAGAAAAGGCACAATGCCGACTTAAGTACAAGAAGACTGACTCCTCTTACTGACTATGTCTTGAACCATTCCATTGACACTAGTTATAGATTCCGATGCTTCACTCCAGGTTTACTGTATCCCTTGGACCTTCTTATTGACGATGAAACACAGAAATTGCATCGGAATTAAATAGAAAAGGCACAATGCCGACTTAAGTACAAAAACCTGACTCTTCTTACTGACTATGTTTTGAACCATTCCTGTGACACAAGTAATAGATCCGATGCTTCACTTCAGGCTTACTGTATACCTTGGACCTTCTTATTGACGATGAAACACAGAAATTGCATCGGAATTAAATTCAAATGGCACAAAGCAGAATTAAGGTCAAGAAGACTGACTCTTCTAACCGTCTATGTTTTGAACCATTCCTGTGACACTAGTTATAGATTCCGATGCTTCACTCCAGGGTTACTATATCCCTTGGACCTTCTTATTGACGATGACACAGAAATTGCATCGGAATTAATTACAATAGGCACAATGCCGACATAAGGACAAGAAGACTGACTCTTCTTACTGACTATGTTTTAAAGCATTCCTGTGACACTAGTTATAGATTCCGATGCTTCACTCCAGGTTTACTATATCCCTTGGACCTTCTTATTGACGATGAAACACGGAAATTGCATCGGAATTAAATAGAAAAGGCACAATGCCGACATAAGTACAAGAAGACTGGCTCACCTTGCTGACTATGTTTTGAACCATTCCATTGACACTAGTTATAGATTCCGATGCTTCACTCCAGGTTTACTATATCCCATGGACCTTCTTATTGACGATGAAACACAGGAATTGCATCGGAATTAAATACAAAAGGCACAATGCCGACTTAAGTACAAAAAGACTGACTCTCCTTACTGACTTTGATTTGAACCATTCCTGTGACACTAGTTATAGATTCCGATGCTTCACTTCATGTTTATTGTATCCCTCTGACCTTCTTATTGACGATGAAACACAGAAATTGCGTCGGAATTAAATAGAAAAAGCACAATGCCGACTTAAGTATAAGAAGACTGACTCTTCTTACTGACTATGTTTTGAACCATTCCTGTGACACTAGTTATAGATTCCGATGCTTCACTCCAGGTTTACTGCATCCCTTGGACATTCTTAGTGACGATGAAACACAGAAATTGCATCGGAATTAAATACAAAAGGCACAATGCCGACTTAAGTACAAGAAGACTAACTCTTCTTACTGACTATGCTTTGAACCATTCCTGTGACACTAGTTATCGATTCCAATGCTTCAATTCAGGTTTACTGTGTCCCTCTGACCTTCTTATTGACAATGAAACACAGAAATTGCATCGGAATTGAATTGAAAAGGCACAATGCCGACTTAAGGCCAAAAACCTGACTATTCTTACTGACTATGTTTTGAACCATCCCTGTGACACTAGTTATAGATTCCGATGCTTCACTCCAGGTTTACTGTATCCCTTGGACCTTCTTATTGACGATGAAACACAGAAAATGCATCGGAATTAAATACAAAAGGCACAATGTCGACGTAAGTACAAGAAGTCTGACTCTTCTTACTGCCTATGTTTTGAACCATCCCTGTGACACTAGTTATAGATTCCGATGCTTCACTCCAAGTTTACTGTATCCCTTGGACCTTCTTATTGACGATGAAACACAGAAATTGCATCGGAATTAAATACAAAATGCACAAAGCAGAATTAAGTACAAGAAGTCTGACTCTTCTTACTGTCTATGTTTTGAACCACTCCTGTGACAGTAGTTATAGATTCCGATGCTTCACTCCAGGTTCACTGTATCCCTTGGACCTTCTTATTGACGATGAAACACAGAAATTGCATCGGAATTAAATAGAAAAGGCACAATGTCGACGTAAGTACAAGAAGACTGACTCTTCTTACTGTCTATGTTTTGAACCATTCCTGTGACACTAGTTATAGATTCCGATGCTTCACTCCAGGTTTACTATATCCCTTGGACCCTCTTATTGACGATGAAACACAGGAATTGCATCGGAATTAAACACAAAAGGCACAATGCCGACTTAAGGACAAGAAGACTGACTCTTCTTATTGACTTTGCTTTGAACCATTCCTGTGACACTAGTTATAGACTCCGATGCTTCACTTCAGGTTTATTGTATCCCTCTGACCTTCTTATTGACGATGAAACACAGAAATTGCGTCGGAATTAAATAGAAAATGCACAATGCCGACTTAAGTACAAGAAGACTGACTCCTCTTACTGACTATGTTTTGAACCATTCCTGTGACACTAGTTATAGATTCCGATGCTTCACTCCAGGTTTACTGCATCCCTTTGACCTTTTTAGTGACGATGAAACACAGAAATTGCATCGGAATTAAATACAAAAGGCACAATGCCGACTTAAGTACAAGAATACTAACTCTTCTTTCTGACTATGTTTTGAACCATTCCTGTGACACTAGTTATTGATTCCGATGCTTCACTTCAGGTTTACTGTATCCCTCTGACCTTCTTATTGACGATGAAACACAGAAATTTCATCGGAATTAAATAGAAAAGGCACAATGCCGACTTAAGTACAAGAAGACTGACTCTTCTTACTGTCTATGTTTTGAACCATCCCTGTGACACTAGTTATAGATTCCGATGCTTCACTCCAAGTTTACTGTATCCCTTGGTCCTTCTTATTGACGATGAAACACAAAAATTGCATCGGAATTAAATACAAAAGGCACAATGTCGACGTAAGTACAAGAAGTCTGACTCTTCTTACTGCCTATGTTTTGAACCATCCCTGTGACACTAGTTATAGATTCCGATGCTTCACTCCAAGTTTACTGTATCCCTTGGTCCTTCTTATTGACGATGAAACACAGAAATTGCATCGGAATTAAATACAAAAGGCACATCGCCGACTTAAGTGCAAGAAGACTGACTCTTCTTACTGACTATGTTTGAACCATTCCTGTGACACTAGTTATCTATTCCGATGCTTCACTTCAGGTTTACTGTATCCCTTGGACCTTCTTATGGACGATGAAACACAGAAATTGCATCGGAATTAAATACAAAAGGCACAATGCCGACTTAAGTACAAGAAGACTAACTCTTCTTACTGACTATGTTTTGAACCATTCCTGTGACACTAGTTATGGATTCCGATGCTTCACTTCAGGTTTACTGTATCCCTCTGACCTTCTTATTGACAATGAAACACAGAAATTGCATCAGAATTAAATAGAAAAGGCACAATGCCGACTTAAGGCCAAAAACCTGACTCTTCTTACTGACTATGTTTTGAACCATTCCTGTGACACTAGTTATAGATCCGATGCTTCACTTCAGGTTTACTGTATACCTTGGACCTTCTTATTGACGATGAAACACAGAAATTGCATCGGAATTAAATACAAAAGGCACAAAGCAGTATTAAGGTCAAGAAGAATGACTCTTCTTACTGTCTATGTTTTGAACCATTCCTGTGACACTAGTTATAAATTCCGATGCTTCACTCCAGGTTTACTGTATCCCTTGGACCTTCTTATTGACGATGAAACTCAGAAATTGCATCGGAATTAATTACAAAAGGCACGATTTCGACATAAGGACAAGAAGACTGACTCTTCTTACTGACTATGTTTTGAAGCATTCCTGTGACACTAGCTATAGATTCCGAAGCTTCACTTCAGGTTTACTGTATCCCTTGGACCTTCTTATTGACGATGAAACACAGAAATTGCATCGGAATTAAATACAAAAGGCACAATGCCGACTTAAGGACAAGCAGACTGACTCTTCTTACTGACTTTGTTTTGGATCATTCCTGTGACACTAGTTATTGACTCAGATGCTTCACTTCAGGTTTATTGTATCCCTCTGACCTTCTTATTGACGATGAAACACAGAAATTGCATCGGAATTAAATACAAAAGGCACAATGCCGAGTTAAGTACAAGAAGACTAACTCTTCTTTCTGACTATGTTTTGAACCATTCCTGTGACACTAGTTATTGATTCCGATGCTTCACTTCAGGTTTACTGTATCCCTCTGACCTTCTTATTGACGATGAAACACAGAAATTGAATCGGAATTAAATAGAAAAGGCACAATGCCGACTTAAGTACAAGAAGACCGACTCTTCTTGCTGTCTATGTTTTGAACCATCCCTGTGACACTAGTTATAGATTCCGATGCTTCACTCCAAGTTTACTGTATCCCTTGGTCCTTCTTATTGACGATGAAACACAGAAATTGCATCGGAATTAAAAAGAAAGGCACAATCCCGACTTAAGTACACGAAGACTGACTCCTCTTACTGACTATGTTTTGAACCATTCCTGTGACACTAGTTATAGATTCCGATGCTTCACTCCAGGTTTACTGTATCCCTTGGACCTTCTTATTGACGATGAAACACAGAAAATGCATCGGAATTAAATACAAAAGGCACAATGCCGACATAAGTACAAGAAGACTGACTCTTCTTACTGACTATGTTTTGAACCATTCCTGTGACACTAGTTATAAATTCCGATGCTTCACTTCAGGTTTACTGTATCCCTTGGACCTTCTTATTGACGATGAAGCACAGAAATTGCATCGGAATTAAATACAAAATGCACAAATCAGAATTAATTACAGGAAGTCTGACTCTTCTTACTGTCTATGTTTTGAACCACTCCTGTGACACTAGTTATAGATTCCGATGCTTCACTCCAGGTTCACTGTATCCCTTGGACCTTCTTATTGACGATGAAACACAGAAATTGCATCGGAATTAAATAGAAAAGGCACAATGCCGACTTAAGGACAAGAAGACTGACTCTTCTTACTGTCTATGTTTAGAACCATTCCTGTGACACTAGTTATAGATTCCGATGCTTCACTCCAGGTTTACTGTATCCCTTGGACCTTCTTATTGACGATGAAACACAGAAATTGCATCGGAATTAATTACAAAAACACAATGCCGACATAAGGACAAGAAGACTGACTCTTCTTACTGACTATGTTTTGAAACATTCCTGTGACACTAGCTATAGATTCCAAAGCTTCACTTCAGGTTTACTGTATCCCTTGGACCTTCTTATTGACGATGAAACACAGAAATTGCATCGGAATTAAATACAAAAGACACAATGCCGACTTAAGGACAAGCAGACTGACTCTTCTTACTGACTTTGTTTTGAACCATTCCTGTGACACTAGTTATTGATTCAGATGCTTCACTTCAGGTTTATTGTATCCCTCTGACCTTCTTATTGACGATGAAACACAAAAATTGCATCGGAATTAAATAGAAAAGGCACAATGTCGACGTAAGTACAAGAAGACTGACTCTTCTTACTGTCTATGTTTTGAACCATTCCTGTGACACTAGTTATAGATTCTGATGCTTCACTCCAGGTTTACTATACCCTTGGACCTTCTTATTGACGATGAAACACAGGAATTGCATCGGAATTAAACACAAAAGGCACAATGCCGACTTAAGGACAAGAAGACTGACTCTTCTTATTGACTTTGCTTTGAACCATTCCTGTGACACTAGTTATAGATTCCGATGCTTCACTTCAGGTTTATTGTATCCCTCTGAACTTCTTATTGACGATGAAACAAAGAAATTGCGTCGGAATCAGATAGAAAATGCACAATGCCGACTTAAGTACAAGAAGACTGACTCCTCTTACTGACTATGTTTTGAACCATTCCTGTGACACTAGTTATAGATTCCGATGCTTCACTCCAGGTTTACTGCATCCCTTTGCCCTTCTTAGTAACGATGAAACACAGAAATTGCATCGGAATTAAATACAAAAGGCACAATGCCGACTTAAGTACAAGAAGACCAACTCCTCTTTCTGACTATGTTTTGAACCATTCCTGTGACACTAGTTATTGATTCTGATGCTTCACTTCAGGTTTACTGTATCCCTCTGACCTTCTTATTGACGATGAAACACAGAAATTGCATCGGAATTAAATAGAAAAGGCACAATGCCGACTTAAGTACAAGAAGACTGACTCTTCTTACTGCCTATGTTTTGAACCATCCCTGTGACACTAGTTATAGATTCCGATGCTTCACTCCAAGTTTACTGTATCCCTTGGTCCTTCTTATTGACGATGAAACACAGAAATTGCATCGGAATTAAATACAAAAGGCACATCGCCGACTTAAGTACAAGAAGACTGACTCTTCTTACTGACTATGTTTGAACCATTCCTGTGACACTAGTTATCAATTCCGATGCTTCACTTCAGGTTTACTGTATCCCTTGGACCTTCTTATGGACGATGAAACACAGAAATTGCATCGGAATTAAATACAAAAGACACAATGCCGACTTAAGTACAAGAAGACTGACTCTTCTTACTGTCTATGTTTTGAACCATTCCTGTGACACTAGTTATAGATTCCGATGCTTCACTCCAGGTTTACTGTATCCCTTGGACCTTCTTATTGACGATGAAACACAGAAATAGCATCGGAATTAATTTCAAAAGGCACAATGCCGACATAAGGACAAGAAGACTGACTCTTCTTACTGACTATGTTTTGAAGCATTCCTGTGACACTAGCTATAGATTCCGAAGCTTCACTTCAGGTTTACTGTATCCCTTGGACCTTCTTATTGACGATGAAACACAGAAATTGCATCGGAATGAAATACAAAAGGCACAATGCCGACTTAAGGAGAAGAAGACTGACTCTTCTTACTGACTTTGTTTTGAACCATTCCTGTGACATTAGTTATAGATTCCGATGCTTCACTTCAGGTTTATTGTATCCCTCTGACCTTCTTATTGACGATGAAACACAGAAATTGCATCGGAATTAAATAGAAAAGGCACAATGTCGACGTAAGTACAAGAAGACTGACTCTTCTTACTGTCTATGTTTTGAACCATTCCTGTGACACTAGTTATAGATTCCGATGCTTCACTCCAGGTTTACTATATCCCTTGGACCTTCTTATTGATGATGAAACAGAAATTGCATCGGAATTAAATACAAAAGACACAATGCCGACTTAAGTACAAGAGGACTGACTCTTCTTACTGACTATGTTTTGAACCATTCCATTGACACTAGTTATAGATTCTACATCTACATCTACATTGATACTCCGCAAGCCACCCAACGGTGTGTGGCGGAGGGCACTTTACGTGCCACTGTCATTACCTCCCTTTCCTGTTCCAGTCGCGTATGGTTCGCGGGAAGAACGACTGTCTGAAAGCCTCCGTGCGCGCTCTAATCTCTCTAATTTTACATTCGTGATCTCCTCGGGAAGTATAAGTAGGGGGAAGCAATATATTCGATACCTCATCCAGAAACGCACCCTCTCGAAACCTGGCGAGCAAGCTACACCGCGATGCAGAGCGCCTCTCTTGCAGAGTCTGCCACTTGAGTTTATTAAACATCTCCGTAACGCTATCACGGTTACCAAATAACCCAGTGACGAAACGCGCCGCTCTTCTTTGGATCTTCTCTATCTCCTCCGTCAACCCGACCTGTTTACTGTATCCCTTGGACCTTCTTATTGACGATGAAACACAGAAATTGCATCGGAATTAAATACAAAAGGCACAAAGCCGACTTAAGGACAAGAAGACTGACTCTTCTTACTGACTTTGCTTTGAACCATTTCTGTGACACTAGTTATAGATTCCGATGCTTCAATTCAGGTTCATTGTATCCCTCTGACCTTCTTATTGACGACGAAACACAGAAATTGCTTCGGAATTAAATGAAAAGGCACAATGCCGACTTAAGTACAAGAAGACTGACTCTTCTTACTGGCTATGTTTTGAACCATTCCTGTGACACTAGTTATAGATTCCGATGCTTCACTCCAGGTTTACTGTATCCCTTAAACCTTCTTCTTTACGATGAAACACAGAAATTGCATCGGAATTAAAAAGAAAAGGCACAAAGCCGACTTAAGGACAAGAAGACTGACTCTTCTTACTGACTTTGCATTGAACCATTTCTGTGACACTAGTTATAGATTCCGATGCTTCAATTCAGGTTCATTGTATCCCTCTGACCTTCTTATTGACGACGAAACACAGAAATTGCTTCGGAATTAAATGAAAAGGCACAATGCCGACTTAAGTACAAGAAGACTGACTCTTCTTACTGGCTATGTTTTGAACCATTCCTGTGACACTAGTTATAGATTCCGATGCTTCACTCCAGGTTTACTATATCCCTTGGACCTTCTAATTGATGATGAAACACAGAAATTGCATCGGAATTAAATACAAAAGACACAATGCCGACTTAAGTACAAGAAGACTGACTCTTCTTACTGACTATGTTTTGAACCATTCCATTGACACTAGTTATAGATTCCGATGCTTCACTCCTTGTTTACTGTATCCCTTGGACCTTCTTATTGACGATGAAACACAGAAATTGCATCGGAATTAAATACAAAAGGCACAAAGCCGACTTAAGGACAAGAAGACTGACTCTTCTTACTGACTTTGCATTGAACCATTTCTGTGACACTAGTTATAGATTCCGATGCTTCAATTCAGGTTCATTGTATCCCTCTGACCTTCTTATTGACGATGAAACACAGAAATTGCTTCGGAATTATATGAAAAGGCACAATGTCGACTTAAGTACAAGAAGACTGACTCATCTTACTGACTATGTTTTGAACCATTCCTGTGACACTAGTTATAGATTCCGATGCTTCACTCCAGGGTTACTGTATCCCTTGGACCTTCTTGATGACGATGAAACACAGAAATGGCATCGGAATTAAATAGAAAAGGCACAATGCCGACTTAAGGACAAAAACCTGACGCTTCTTACTGACTATGTTTTGAACCATTCCTGTGACACTAGTTATAGATCCGATGCTTCACTTCAGGTTTACTGTATCCCTTGGACCTTCTTATGGACGATGAAACACAGAAATTGCGTCGGAATTAAATACAAAAGGCACAATGCCGACTTAAGTACAAGAAGACTAACTCTTCTTACTGACTATGTTTTGAACCATTCCTGTGACACTAGTTATGGATTCCGATGCTTCACTTCTGGTTTACTGTATCCCTCTGACCTTCTTATTGACAATGAAACACAGAAATTGCATCAGAATTAAATAGAAAAGGCACAATGCCGACTTAAGGCCAAAAACCTGACTCTTCTTACTGACTATGTTTTGAACCATTCCTGTGACACTAGTTATAGATCCGATGCTTCACTTCAGGTTTACTGTATACCTTGGACCTTCTTATTGACGATGAAACACAGAAATTGCATCGGAATTAAATACAAAAGGCACAAAGCAGTATTAAGGTCAAGAAGAATGACTCTTCTTACTGTCTATGTTTTGAACCATTCCTGTGACACTAGTTATAAATTCCGATGCTTCACTCCAGGTTTACTGTATCCCTTGGACCTTCTTATTGACGATGAAACTCAGAAATTGCATCGGAATTAATTACAAAAGGCACGATTTCGACATAAGGACAAGAAGACTGACTCTTCTTACTGACTATGTTTTGAAGCATTCCTGTGACACTAGCTATAGATTCCGAAGCTTCACTTCAGGTTTACTGTATCCCTTGGACCTTCTTATTGACGATGAAACACAGAAATTGCATCGGAATTAAATACAAAAGGCACAATGCCGACTTAAGGACAAGCAGACTGTCTCTTCTTACTGACTTTGTTTTGGATCATTCCTGTGACACTAGTTATTGACTCAGATGCTTCACTTCAGGTTTATTGTATCCCTCTGACCTTCTTATTGACGATGAAACACAGAAATTGCATCGGAATTAAATACAAAAGGCACAATGCCGAGTTAAGTACAAGAAGACTAACTCTTCTTTCTGACTATGATTTGAACCATTCCTGTGACACTAGTTATTGATTCCGATGCTTCACTTCAGGTTTACTGTATCCCTCTGACCTTCTTATTGACGATGAAACACAGAAATTGAATCGGAATTAAATAGAAAAGGCACAATGCCGACTTAAGTACAAGAAGACCGACTCTTCTTGCTGTCTATGTTTTGAACCATCCCTGTGACACTAGTTATAGATTCCGATGCTTCACTCCAAGTTTACTGTATCCCTTGGTCCTTCTTATTGACGATGAAACACAGAAATTGCATCGGAATTAAAAAGAAAAGGCACAATCCCGACTTAAGTACACGAAGACTGACTCATCTTACTGACTATGTTTTGAACCATTCCTGTGACACTAGTTATAGATTCCGATGCTTCACTCCAGGTTTACTGTATCCCTTGGACCTTCTTATTGACGATGAAACACAGAAAATGCATCGGAATTAAATACAAAAGGCACAATGCCGACATAAGTACAAGAAGACTGACTCTTCTTACTGACTATGTTTTGAACCATTCCTGTGACACTAGTTATAAATTCCGATGCTTCACTTCAGGTTTACTGTATCCCTTGGACCTTCTTATTGACGATGAAGCACAGAAATTGCATCGGAATTAAATACAAAATGCACAAATCAGAATTAAGTACAGGAAGTCTGACTCTTCTTACTGTCTATGTTTTGAACCACTCCTGTGACACTAGTTATAGATTCCGATGCTTCACTCCAGGTTCACTGTATCCCTTGGACCTTCTTATTGACGATGAAACACAGAAATTGCATCGGAATTAAATAGAAAAGGCACAATGCCGACTTAAGGACAAGAAGACTGACTCTTCTTATATGTTTAGAACCATTCCTGTGACACTAGTTATAGATTCCGATGCTTCACTCCAGGTTTACTGTATCCCTTGGACCTTCTTATTGACGATGAAACACAGAAATTGCATCGGAATTAATTACAAAAAGCACAATGCCGACATAAGGACAAGAAGACTGACTCTTCTTACTGACTATGTTTTGAAACATTCCTGTGACACTAGCTATAGATTCCAAAGCTTCACTTCAGGTTTACTGTATCCCTTGGACCCTCTTATTGACGATGAAACACAGAAATTGCATCAGAATTAAATACAAAAGACACAATGCCGACTTAAGGACAAGCAGACTGACTCTTCTTACTGACTTTGTTTTGAACTATTCCTGTGACACTAGTTATTGATTCAGATGCTTCACTTCAGGTTTATTGTATCCCTCTGACCTTCTTATTGACGATGAAACACAAAAATTGCATCGGAATTAAATAGAAAAGGCACAATGTCGACGTAAGTACAAGAAGACTGACTCTTCTTACTGTCTATGTTTTGAACCATTCCTGTGACACTAGTTATAGATTCTGATGCTTCACTCCAGGTTTACTATATCCCTTGGACCTTCTTATTGACGATGAAACACAGGAATTGCATCGGAATTAAACACAAAAGGCACAATGCCGACTTAAGGACAAGAAGACTGACTCTTCTTATTGACTTTGCTTTGAACCATTCCTGTGACACTAGTTATAGATTCCGATGCTTCACTTCAGGTTTATTGTATCCCTCTGAACTTCTTATTGACGATGAAACAAAGAAATTGCGTCGGAATTAAATAGAAAATGCACAATGCCGACTTAAGTACAAGAAGACTGACTCCTCTTACTGACTATGTTTTGAACCATTCCTGTGACACTAGTTATAGATTCCGAAGCTTCACTCCAGGTTTACTGCATCCCTTTGCCCTTCTTAGTGACGATGAAACACAGAAATTGCATCGGAATTAAATACAAAAGGCACAATGCTGACTTAAGTACAAGAAGACCAACTCCTCTTTCTGACTATGTTCTGAACCATTCCTGTGACACTAGTTATTGATTCTGATGCTTCACTTCAGGTTTACTGTATCCCTCTGACCTTCTTATTGACGATGAAACACAGAAATTGCATCGGAATTAAATAGAAAAGGCACAATGCCGACGTAAGTACAAGAAGACTGACTCTTCTTACTGCCTATGTTTTGAACCATCCCTGTGACACTAGTTATAGATTCCGATGCTTCACTCCAAGTTTACTGTATCCCTTGGTCCTTCTTATTGACGATGAAACACAGATATTGCATCGGAATTAAATACAAAAGGCACATCGCCGACTTAAGTACAAGAAGACTGACTCTTCTTACTGACTATGTTTGAACCATTCCTGTGACACTAGTTATCAATTCCGATGCTTCACTTCAGGTTTACTGTATCCCTTGGACCTTCTTATGGACGATGAAACACAGAAATTGCATCGGAATTAAATACAAAAGACACAATGCCGACTTAAGTACAAGAAGACTGACTCTTCTTACTGTCTATGTTTTGAACCATTCCTGTGACACTAGTTATAGATTCCGATGCTTCACTCCAGGTTTACTGTATCCCTTGGACCTTCTTATTGACGATGAAACACAGAAATAGGATCGGAATTAATTTCAAAAGGCACAATGCCGACATAAGGACAAGTAGACTGACTCTTCTTACTGACTATGTTTTGAAGCATTCCTGTGACACTAGCTTTAGATTCCGAAGCTTCACTTCAGGTTTACTGTATCCCTTGGACCTTCTTATTGACGATGAAACACAGAAATTGCATCGGAATGAAATACAAAAGGCACAATGCCGACTTAAGGAGAAGAAGACTGACTCTTCTTACTGACTTTGTTTTGAACCATTCCTGTGACATTAGTTATAGATTCCGATGCTTCACTTCAGGTTTATTGTATCCCTCTGACCTTCTTATTGACGATGAAACACAGAAATTGCATCGGAATTATATAGAAAAGGCACAATGTCGACGTAAGTACAAGAAGACTGACCCTTCTTACTGTCTATGTTTTGAACCATTCCTGTGACACTAGTTATAGATTCCGATGCTTCACTCCAGGTTTACTATATCCCTTGGACCTTCTTATTGATGATGAAACACAGAAATTGCATCGGAATTAAATACAAGAGACACAATGCCGACTTAAGTACAAGAGGACTGACTCTTCTTACTGACTATGTTTTGAACCATTCCATTGACACTAGTTATAGATTCCGATGCTTCACTCCATGTTTACTGTATCCCTTGGACCTTCTTATTGACGATGAAACACAGAAATTGCATCGGAATTAAATACAAAAGGCACAAAGCCGACTTAAGGACAAGAAGACTGACTCTTCTTACAGACTTTGCTTTGAACCATTTCTGTGACACTAGTTATAGATTCCGATGCTTCAATTCAGGTTCATTGTATCCCTCTGACCTTCTTATTGACGACGAAACACAGAAATTGCTTCGGAATTAAATGAAAAGGCACAATGCCGACTTAAGTACAAGAAGACTGACTCTTCTTACTGGCAATGTTTTGAACCATTCCTGTGACACTAGTTATAGATTCCGATGCTTCACTCCAGGTTTACTGTTTCCCTTAAACCTTCTTCTTTACGATGAAACACAGAAATTGCATCGGAATTAAAAAGAAAAGGCACAATCCCGACTTAAGTACACGAAGACTGACTCATCTTACTGACTATGTTTTGAACCATTCCTGTGACACTAGTTATAGATTCCGATGCTTCACTCCAGGGTTACTGTATCCCTTGGACCTTCTTGATGACGATGAAACACAGAAATGGCATCGGAATTAAATAGAAAAGGCACAATGCCGACTTAAGGACAAAAACCTGACGCTTCTTACTGACTATGTTTTGAACCATTCCTGTGACACTAGTTATAGATCCGATGCTTCACTTCAGGTTTACTGTATCCCTTGGACCTTCTTATTGACGATGAAACACAGAAAATGCATCGGAATTAAATACAAAAGGCACAATTCCGACATAAGTACAAGAGGACTGACTCTTCTTACTGACTATGTTTTGAACCATCCCTGTGACACTAGTTATAAATTCCGATGCTTCACTTCAGGTTTACTGTATCCCTTGGACCTTCTTATTGACGATGAAACACAGAAATTGCATTGGAAATAAATACAAAATGCACAAAGCAGAATTAAGTACAAGAAGTCTGACTCTTCTTACTGTCTATGTTTTGAACCATCCCTGTGACACTAGTTATAGATTCCGATGCTTCACTCCAAGTTTACTGTATCCCTTGGTCCTTCTTATTGACGATGAAACACAGAAATTGCATCGGAATTAAATACAAAAGGCACATCGCCGACTTAAGTTCAAGAAGACTGACTCTTCTTACTGACTATGTTTGAACCATTCCTGTGACACTAGTTATCAATTCCGATGCTTCACTTCAGGTTTACTGTATCCCTTGGACCTTCTTATGGACGATGAATTACAGAAATTGCATCGGAATTAAATACAAAAGGCACAATGCCGACCTAAGTGCAAGAAGACTAACTCTTCTTACTGACTATGTTTTGAACCATTCCTGTGACACTAGCTATAGATTCCGATGCTTCACTTCATGTTTATTGTATCTCTCCGACCTTCTTATTGACGATGAAACACAGAAATTGCATCGGAATTAAATAGAAAAGGCACAATGTCGACGTAAGTACAAGAAGTCTGACTCTTCTCACTCTCTATGTTTTGAACCATTCCTGTGACACTAGTTATAGATTCCGATGCTTCACTCCAGTTTTACTATATCCCTTGGACCTTCTTATTGACGATGAAACACAGAAATTGCATCGGAATTAAATACAAAAGGCACAATGCCGACATAAGTACAAGAAGACTGACTCTTCTTACTGACTATGTTTGAACCATTCCTGTGACACTAGTTATTAATTCCGATGCTTCACTTCAGGTTACTGTATCCCTTGGACCTTCTTATGGACGATGAAACACAGAAATTGCATCGGAATTAAATACAAAAGGCACAATGCCGACCTAAGTACAAGAAGACTAACTCTACTTACTGACTATGTTTTGAACCATTCCTGTGACACTAGTTATTGATTCCGATGCTTCACTTCAGGTTTACTGTATCCCTCTGACCTTCTTATTGACGATGAAACACAGAAATTTCATCGGAATTAAATAGAAAAGGCACAATGCCGACTTAAGTACAAGAAGACTGACTCCTCTTACCGTCTATGTTTTGAACCATCCCTGTGACACTAGTTATAGATTCCGATGCTTCACTCCAAGTTTACTGTATTCCTTGGTCCTTCTTATTGACGATGAAACACAGAAATTGCATCGGAATTAAATACAAAAGGCACAATGTCGACGTAAGTACAAGAAGTCTGACTCTTCTTACTGTCTATGTTTTGAACCATTCCTGTGACACTAGTTATAGATTCCGATGCTTCACTCCAGGTTTACTGTATCCCTTGGACCTTCTTATTGACGGTGAAACACAGAAAATACATCGGAATTAAATACAAAAGGCACAATTCCGTCATAAGTACAAGAAGACTGACTCTTCTTACTGACTATGCTTTGAACCATTCCTGTGACACTAGTTATAAATTCCGATGCTTCACTTCAGGTTTACTGTATCCCTTGGACCTTCTTATTGACGATGAAACACAGAAATTGCATCGGAATTAAATACAAAATGCACAAAGCAGAATTAAGTACAAGAAGTCTGACTCTTCTTACTGTCTATGTTTTGAACCACTCCTGTGACACTAGTTATAGATTCCGATGCTTCACTCCAGGTTCACTGTATCCCTTGGACCTTCTTATTGACGATGAAACACAGAAATTGCATCGGAATTAAATAGAAAAGGCACAATGCTGACTTAAGTACAAGAAGACTGACTCTTCTTACTGTCTATGTTTAGAACCATTCCTGTGACACTAGTTATAGATTCCGATGCTTCACTCCAGGTTTACTGTATCCCTTGGACCTTCTTATTGACGATGAAACACAGAAATGGCATCGGAATTAATTACAAAAGGCACAATGCCGACATAAGGACAAGAAGACTGACTCTTCTTACTGACTATGTTTTGAAGCATTCCTGTGACACTAGCTATAGATTCCAAAGCTTCACTTCAGGTTTACTGTATCCCTTGGACCTTCTTATTGACGATGAAACACAGAAATTGCATCGGAATTAAATACAAAAGGCCCAATGCCGACTTAAGGACAAGCAGACTGACTCTTCTTACTGACTTTGTTTTTAACCATTCCTGTGCCACTAGTTATTGATTCAGATGCTTCACTTCAGGTTTATTGTATCCCTCTGACCTTCTTATTGACGATGAATACAAAAATTGCATCGGAATTAAATAGAAAAGGCACAATGTCGACGTAAGTACAAGAAGACTGACTCTTCTTACTGTCTATGTTTTGAACCATTAATTTGACACTAGTTATAGATTCCGATGCTTCACTCCAGGTTTACTATATCCCTTGGACCTTCTTATTGACGATGAAACACAGGAATTGCATCGGAATTAAACACAAAAGGCACAATGCCGACTTAAGGACAAGAAGACTGACTCTTCTTATTGACTTTGCTTTGAACCATTCCTGTGACACTAGTTTTAGATTCCGATGCTTCACTTCAGGTTTACTGTATCCCTTGGACCTTCTTATGGACGATGAAACACAGAAATTGCATCGGAATTAAATACAAAAGGCACAATGCCGACTTAAGTACAAGAAGACTAACTCTTCTTTCTGACTATGTTTTGAACCATTCCTGTGACACTAGTTATTGATTCCGATGCTTCACTTCAGGTTTACTGTATCCCTCTGACCTTCTTATTGACGATGAAACACAGAAATTGCATCGGAATTAAATAGAAAAGGCCCAATGCCGACTTAAGTACAAGAAGCCTGACTCTTCTTACTGCCTATGTTTTGAACCATCCCGGTGACACTAGTTATAGATTCCGATGCTTCACTCCAAGTTTACTGTATCCCTTGGTCCTTCTTATTGACGATGAAACACAGAAATTGCATCGGAATTAAATACAAAAGGCACATCGCCGACTTAAGTACAAGAAGACTGACTCTTCTTACTGACTATGTTTGAACCATTCCTGTGACACTAGTTATCAATTCCGATGCTTCACTTCAGGTTTACTGTATCCCTTGGACCTTCTTATGGACGATGAAACACAGAAATTGCATCGGAATTAAATACAAAAGGCACAATGCCGACTTAAGTACAAGAAGACTAACTCTTCTTTCTGACTATGTTTTGAACCATTCCTGTGACACTAGTTATTGATTCCGATGCTTCACTTCAGGTTTACTGTATCCCTTGGACCTTCTTATTGACGATGAAACACAGAAATTCCATCGGAATTAATTTCAAAAGGCACAATGCCGACATAAGGACAAGAAGACTGACTCTTCTTACTGACTATGTTTTGAAGCATTCCTGTGACACTAGCTATAGATTCCGAAGCTTCACTTCAGGTTTACTGTATCCCTTGGACCTTCTTATTGACGATGAAACACAGAAATTGCATCGGAATGAAATACAAAAGGCACAATGCCGACTTAAGGAGAAGAAGACGGACTCTTCTTACTGACTTTGTTTTTAACCATTCCTGTGACATTAGTTATAGATTCCGATGCTTCACATTAGGTTTATTGTATCCCTCTGACCTTCTTATTGACGATGAAACACAGAAATTGCATCGGAATTAAATAGAAAAGGCACAATGTCGACGTAAGTACAAGAAGACTGACTCTTCTTACTGTCTATGTTTTGAACCATTCCTGTGACACTAGTTATAGATTCCGATGCTTCACTCCAGGTTTACTATATCCCTTGGACCTTCTAATTGATGATGAAACACAGAAATTGCATCGGAATTAAATACAAAAGACACAATGCCGACTTAAGTACAAGAAGACTGACTCTTCTTACTGACTATGTTTTGAACCATTCCATTGACACTAGTTATAGATTCCGATGCTTCACTCCTTGTTTACTGTATCCCTTGGACCTTCTTATTGACGATGAAACACAGAAATTGCATCGGAATTAAATACAAAAGGCACAAAGCCGACTTAAGGACAAGAAGACTGACTCTTCTTACTGACTTTGCATTGAACCATTTCTGTGACACTAGTTATAGATTCCGATGCTTCAATTCAGGTTCATTGTATCCCTCTGACCTTCTTATTGACGATGAAACACAGAAATTGCTTCGGAATTATATGAAAAGGCACAATGTCGACTTAAGTACAAGAAGACTGACTCTTCTTACTGGCTATGTTTTGAACCATTCCTGTGACACTAGTTATCGATTCCGATGCTTCACTCCAGGTTTACTGTATCCCTTAAACCTTCTTCTTTACGATGAAACACAGAAATTGCATCGGAATTAAAAAGAAAAGGCACAATCCCGACTTAAGTACACGAAGACTGACTCATCTTACTGACTATGTTTTGAACCATTCCTGTGACACTAGTTATAGATTCCGATGCTTCACTCCAGGGTTACTGTATCCCTTGGACCTTCTTATTGACGATGAAACACAGAAATTGCATCGGAATTAAATAGAAAAGCCACAAAGCCGACTTAAGGACAAAAACCTGACGCTTCTTACTGACTATGTTTTGAACCATTCCTGTGACACTAGTTATAGATTCCGATGCTTCACTCCAGGTTTACTGTATCCCTTGGACCTTCTTATTGACGATGAAACACAGAAATTGCATCGGAATTAAATACAAAAGGCACAATGCCGACTTAAGGACAAGCAGACTGACTCTTGTTACTGACTTTGTTTTGAACCATTCCTGTGACACTAGTTATTGATTCAGATGCTTCCCTTCAGGTTTATTGTATCCCTCTGACCTTCTTATTGACGATGAAACACAAAAATTGCATCGGAATTAAATAGAAAAGGCACAATGTCGACGTAAGTACAAGAAGACTGACTCTTCTTACTGTCTATGTTTTGAACCATTCCTGTGACACTAGTTATAGATTCCGATGCTTCACTCCAGGTTTACTATATCCCTTGGACCTTCTTATTGACGATGAAACACAGAAATAGCATCGGAATTAAATAGAAAAGGCACAATGCCGACATAAGTAGAAGAAGACTGACTCTCCTTGCTGACTATGTTTTGAACCATTCCATTGACACTAGTTATAGATTCCGATGCTTCACTCCAGGTTTACTATATCCCTTGGACCTTCTTGTTGACGATGAAACACTGGAATTGCATCGGAATTAAATACAAAAGGCACAATGCCGACTTAAGGACAAGAAGACTGACTCTTCTTATTGACTTTGCTTTGAACCACTCCTGTGACACTAGTTATAGATTCCGATGCTTCACTTCAGGTTTATTGTATCCCTCTGACCTTCTTATTGACGATGAAACACAGAAATTGCGTCGGAATTAAATAGAAAGTGCACAATGCCGACTTAAGTACAAGAAGACTGACTCCTCTTACTGACTATGTTTTCAACCATTCCTGTGACACTAGTTATAGATTCCGATGCTTCACTCCAGGTTTACTGCATCCCTTGGACCTTCTTAGTGACGATGAAACACAAAAATTGCATCGGAATTAAATACAAAAGGCACAATGCCGACTTAAGTACAAGAAGACTAACTCTTCTTTCTGACTATGTTTTGAACCACTCCTGTGACACTAGTTATAGATTCCGATGCTTCACTTCAGGTTTATTGTATCCCTCTGACCTTCTTATTGACGATGAAACACAGAAATTGCGTCGGAATTAAATAGAAAGTGCACAATGCCGACTTAAGTACAAGAAGACTGACTCTTCTTACTGTCTATGTTTTGAACCATCCCTGTGAAACTAGTTATAGATTCCGATGCTTCACTCCAAGTTTACTGTATCCCTTGGTCCTTCTTATTGACGATGAAACACCGAAATTGCATCGGAATTAAATACAAAAGGCAAATCGCCGACTTAAGTTCAAGAAGACGGACTCTACTTACTGACTATGTTTGAACCATTCCTGTGACACTAGTTATCAATTCCGATGCTTCACTTCAGGTTTACTGTATCCCTTGGACCTTCTTATGGACGATGAAACACAGAAATTGCATCGGAATTAAATAGAAAAGGCACAATGTCGACGTAAGTACAAGAAGTCTGACTCTTCTCACTGTCTATGTTTTGAACCATTCCTGTGACACTAGTTATAGATTCCGATGCTTCACTCCAGGTTTACTATATCCCTTGGACCTTCTTATTGACGATGCAACACAGAAATTGCATCGGAATTAAAAAGAAAAGGCACAATGCCGACTTAAGTACAAGATGACTGACTCCTCTTACTGACTATGTCTTGAACCATTCCATTGACACTAGTTATAGATTCCGATGCTTCACTCCAGGTTTACTGTATCCCTTGGACCTTCTTATTGACGATGAAACACAGAAATTGCATCGGAATTAAATAGAAAAGGCACAATGCCGACTTAAGTTCAAAAACCTGACTCTTCTTACTGACTATGTTTTGAACCATTCCTGTGACACTAGTTATAGATCCGATGCTTCACTTCAGGCTTACTGTATACCTTGGACCTTCTTATTGACGATGAAACACAGAAATTGCATCGGAATTAAATACAACAGGCACAAAGCAGAATTAAGGTCAAGAAGACTGACTCTTCTTACTCTCTATGTTTTGAACCATTCCTGTGACACTAGTTATAGATTCCGATGCTTCACTCCAGGTTTACTGTATCCCTTGGACCTTATTATTGACGATGAAACACAGAAATTGCATCGGAATTAATTTCAAAAGGCACAATGCCGACATAAGGACAAGAAGACTGACTCTTCTTACTGACTATGTTTTGAGGCATTCCTGTGACACTAGCTATAGATTCCGAAGCTTCACTTCAGGTTTACTGTATCCCTTGGACCTTCTTATTGACGATGAAACACAGAAATTTCATCGGAATGAAATACAAAAGGCACAATGCCGACTTAAGGACAAGAAGACTGACTCTTCTTACTGACTTTGTTTGAACCATTCCTGTGACATTAGTTATAGATTCCGATGCTTCACTTCAGGTTTATTGTATCCCTCTGACCTTCTTATTGACGATGAAACACAGAAATTGCATCGGAATTAAATAGAAAAGGCACAATGTCGACGTAAGTACAAGAAGACTGACTCTTCTTACTGTCTATGTTTTGAACAATTCCTGTGACACTAGTTATAGATTCCGATGCTTCACTCCAGGTTTACTATATCCCTTGGACTTTCTTATTGATGATGAAACACAGAAATTGCATCGGAATTAAATACAAAAGGCACAATGCCGACTTAAGTACAAGAAGACTGACTCTTCTTACTGACTATGTTTTGAACCATTCCATTGACACTAGTTATAGATTCCGATGCTTCACTCCATGTTTACTGTATCCCTTGGACCTTCGTATTGACGATGAAACACAGAAATTGCATCGGAATTAAATACAAAAGGCACAAAGCCGACTTAAGGACAAGAAGACTGACTCTTCTTACTGACTTTGCTTTGAACCATTCCTGTGACACTAGTTATAGATTCCGATGCTTCACTTCAGGTTCATTGTATCCCTCTGACCTTCTTATTGACGATGAAACACAGAAATTGCTTCGGAATTAAATGAAAAGGCACAATGCCGACTTAAGTACAAGAAGACTGACTCTTCTTACTGACTATGTTATGAACCATTCCTGTGACACTAGTTATAGATTCCGATGCTTCACTCCAGGTTTACTGTATCCCTTAAACCTTCTTGTTTACGATGAAACACAGAAATTGCATCGGAATTAAAAAGAAAAGGCACAATGCCGACTTAAGTACAAGAAGACTGACTCATCTTACTGACTATGTTTTGAACCATTCCTGTGACACTAGTTATAGAGTTCGATGCTTCACTCCAGGTTTACTGTATCCCTTGGACCTTCTTATTGACGATGAAACACAGAAATTGCATCGGAATTAAATAGAAAAGGCACAAAGCCGACTTAAGGACAAAAACCTGACGCTTGTTACTGACTATGTTTTGAACCATTCCTGTGACACTAGTTATAGATCCGATGCTTCACTTCAGGTTTACTGTATCCCTTGGACCTTCTTATTGACGATGAAACACAAAAAATGCATCGGAATTAAATACAAAAGGCACAATGCCGACTTAAGTACAAGAAGACTGACTCTTCTTACTGACTATGTTTTGAACCATTCCTGTGACACTAGTTATAAATTCCGATGCTTCACTTCAGGTTTACTGTATCCCTTGGACCTTCTTATTGACGATGAAACACAGAAATTGCATCGGAATTAAATACAAAATGCACAAAGCAGAATTAAGTACAAGAAGTCTGACTCTTCTTACTGTCTATGTTTTGAACCATTCCTGTGACACTAGTTATAGATTCCGATGCTTCACTCCAGGTTCACTGTATCCCTCGGACCATCGTATTGACGATGAAACACAGAAATTGCATCGGAATTAAATAGAAAAGGCACAATGCCGACTTAAGGACAAGAAGACTGACTCTTCTTACTGACCATGTTTTGAACCATTCCTGTGACACTAGTTATAGATTCCGATGCTCCACTTCAGGATTACTGTATCCCTCTGACCTTCTTATTGACGATGAAACACAGAAATTGCATCGGAATTAAATAGAAAAGGCACAATGCCGACTTAAGTACAAGAAGACTGACTCTTCTTACTGTCTAGGTTTTGAGATATCCCTGTGACACTAGTTACAGATTCCGATGCTTCACTCCATGTTTACTGTATCCCTTGGTCCTTCTTGTTGACGATGAATCACAGAGATTGCATCGGAACTGAATACAAAAGGCACAATGCCGACTAAAGTACAAGAAGACTGACTCTCCTTACTGACTATGTTTTGAACCCTTCCTGTGACACTAGTTATAAATTCCGATGCTTCACTTCAGGTTTACTTTATCCCTTGGACCTTCTTATTGACGATGAAACACAGAAAATGCATCGGAATTAAATACAAAAGGCACAATGCCAACTTAAGTACAAGAAGACTGACTCTCCTTACTGACTATGTTTTGAACCATTCCTGTGACACAAGTTATAGATTCCGATGCTTCACTTTCGGTTTACTGTATCCCTTGGACATTCTTATTGACGATGAAACACAGAAATAGCATCGGAATTAAATAGAAAAGGCACAATGCCGACTTAAGTACAAGAAGTTTGACCCTTCTTACTGACTACGTTTTGAGCCATTCCTGTGACACTAGTTATAGATCAGATGCTTCACTTCAGGTTTACTGCATACCTTGGACCTTCTTATTGACGATGAAACACAGAAATTGCATCGGAATTAAATACAAACGGCGCAATGCCGACTTAAGTACAAGAAGACTGACTCTTCCCACTGTCTATGTTTTGATCCATTCCTGTGACACTAGATATAGATTCCGAAGCTTCACTTCAGGTTTACTGTATCCCTTGGACCTTCTTATTGACGATGAAACACAGAAAATGCATCGGAATTAAATACAAAAGGCACAATGCCGACTTAAGTACATGAAGACCGACTCTTCCTACTGTCTATGTTTTGAACCATTCCTGTGACACTAGTTACAGATTCCGATGCTTCACTCCGGGTTTACTGTATCCCTTGGACCTTCTTGTTGACGATCAAACACAGAAATTGCAACGGAATTAAGTACAAAAGGCACAATGCTGACTTAAGTACAAGAAGATTAACTCTTCTTACTGACTATGTTTTGAACCATTCCTGTGACACTAGTTACGGATTCCGATGCTTCACTTCAGGTTTACTGTATCCCTCTGACCTTCTTATTGACGATGAAACACAGAAATTGCATCGGAATAAAATACAAAATGCACAATGCCGATTTCAGTTCAAGAAGACTGACTCTTCTTACTGTCCATTTTTGAACCAGTCCTGTGACACTAGTTATAGACTCCGATGCTTCACTCCTGGGTTACTGTATCCCTTGGTCCTTCTTAATGACGATGAAACACAGAAATTGCATCGGAATTAAATAGAAAAGGCACAATGCCGACTTAAGTACAAGAAGACTGACTCTTCTTACTGACTATGTTTGAACCATTCCTGTGACACTAGTTATAAATTCCGATGGTTCACTTCAGGTTTACTATATCCCTTGGACCTTCATATTGACGATGAAACACAGAAATTGCATCGGAATTAATTACAAAAGGCACAGTGCAGAATTAAGTACAAGAAGACTGACTCTACTTACTGTCTATGTTTTGAACCATTCCATGGACACTAGTTATAGATTCCGATGCTTCACTTGAGGTTTACTGTATCCCCTGGACCTTGTTATTGACGATGAAACACAGAAATTGCAACGGAATAAAATACAAAAGGCACAATGCCGTATTAAGTACAAGAAGACTGACTCTTCTTACTGTTTATGTTTTCAATCATTTCTGTGACACTAGTTACAGATTCCGATGCTTCACTCCAGGTTCACTGTATCCCTTGGACCTTCTTATTGACGATGAAACACAGAAATTGCATCGGAATTAAATACAAATGGCACAATGCCGACTTAAGTACAAGAAGACTAACTCTTCTTACTGACTATGTTTTGAACCATTCCTGTGACACTAGTTATGGATTCCGATGCTTCACTTCAGGTTTACTGTATCCCTCTGACCTTCTTATTGACGATGAAACACAGAAATTGCATCGGAATTGAATACAAAAGGCACAATGCCGAATTAAGTTCAAGAAGACTGACTTTTCTTACTGTCTATTTTTGAACCTGTTCTGTGACACTAGTTATAGACTCCGATGCTTCACTCCAGGTTTACTGTATCCCTTGGTCCTTCTTATTGACAATTAAACACAGAAATTGCATCGGAATTAAATAGAAAAGGCACAATGCCGACTTAAGTACAAGAAGCCTGACTCTTCTTACTGACTATGTTTTGAACCAGTCCTGTGACACTAGTTATAAATTCCGATGCTACACTTCAGGTTTACTGTATCCCTTGGACATTCTTATTGACGATGAAACACAGAAATTGAATCGGATTTAAATACAAAAGGCACAGTGCAGAATTAAGTACAAGGAGACTGACTCTTCTTACTGTCTATGTTTTGAACCATTCCTGTGACACTAGTTATAGATTCCAATGCTTCACTCCAGCTTTACTGTATCCCTTGGACCTTCTTATTGACGATGAAACACAGAAATTGCATCGGAATTAAATACAAAAGGCAAAATGCCGACTTAAGTACACGAGGACTGACTCTTCTTACTGTCTATGTTTTGAACCATTCCTGTGACACTAGTTATAGATTCCGAAGCTTCACTCCAGGTTTGCTGTATCCCTTGGACCCCACGTATTGACGATGAAACACAGAATTTGCGTCGGAATTAAATAGAAAAGGCACAATGCCGACTTAAGTACAAGAAGACTGACTCTTCTTACAGTCTATGTTTTGAACCATTCCTGTGACACTAGTTATAGATGCTTCACTCCAGGTTTACTGTATCCCTTGGACCTTCTTTTTGACGATGAAACACAGAAATTGCATCCGAATTAAATACAAAAGGCACAATGCCGACTTAAGGACAAGAAGACTGACTGTTCTTACTGACTATGTTTTGAACCATTCCTGTGACACTAGCTATAGATTCCGATGCTTCACTTCAGGTTTACTGTATCCCTATGACCTTCTTATTGACGATGAAACACAGAAATTGCATCGGAATTAAATACAAAAGGCACAATGCCGACTTAAGGACAAGAAGACTGACTCTTCTTACTGTCTATTTTTTGAACCTTACCATTGAGACTAGTTATAGACTCCGATGCTTCACTCCAGGTTTACTGTATCACTTGGACCTTCTTATTGACGATGAAACACAGAAATTGCATCGGAATTAAAAAGAAAAGGCACAATGCCGACTTAAGTACAAGAAGACTGACTCTCCTTTCTGACTATGTTTTGAACCATTCCTGTGACACTAGTTATGAATTCTGATGCTTCAGTTCAGGTTTAGTGTATCCCTCTGACCTTCTTATTGACGATGAAACACACAAATTGCATCGGAATTAAATAGATAAGGCACTATTCCGACTTAAGTACAAGAAGACTGACTCTTCTTACTGACTATATTTGAACGATTCCTGTGACACTAGTTACAGTTCCCGATGCTTCACTTCAGGTTTACTGTATCCCTTGGACTTTCTTATTGACGATGAAACACAGAAATTGCATCGGAGTTAAATACAAAAGGAACAATGCCGATTTAAGTACAAGAGGACTGACTCTTCTTACTGTCTATGTTTTGAACCATTCCTGTGACACTAGTTATAAATTCCGATGCTTCACTTCAGGTTTACTGTATCCCTTGGATCTTCTTATTGACGATGAAACACAGAAATTGCATCGGAAATAAATACAATAACCATTCCTGTGACACTAGTTATAAATTCCGATGCTTCACTTCAGATTTACTGTATCCCTTGGACCTTCTTATTGACGATGAAACACAGAAATTGCATCGGAATTAAATACAATAGGTACAAAGCAGAATTAAGTACAAGCAGACTGACTCTTCTTACTGTCTATGTTTTGAACCATTCCTGTGACACTAGCTATAGATTACGATGCTTCACTTCAGGTTTCAGGTTTACTGTACCCCTCTGACCTTCTTATTGACGATGAAACACAGAAATATCATCGGAATTAATTACAAAAGGCACAATGCCGACTTAAGGACAAGAAGACTGACACTTCTTACTGTCTATGTTTTGAACCATTCCTGTGACACTAGCTATAGATTCCGAAGCTTCACTTCAGGTTTACTGTATCCCTTGGACCTTCATATTGACGATGAAACACAGAAATTGCATCGGATTTAAATAGAAAGTGCACAATGCCGACTTAAGTACAAGAAGACTGACTCTTCTTACTGTCTATGTTTTGAACCATCCCTGTGAAACTAGTTATAGATTCCGATGCTTCACTCCAAGTTTACTGTATCCCTTGGTCCTTCTTATTGACGATGAAACACCGAAATTGCATCGGAATTAAATACAAAAGGCAAATCGCCGACTTAAGTTCAAGAAGACGGACTCTACTTACTGACTATGTTTGAACCATTCCTGTGACACTAGTTATCAATTCCGATGCTTCACTTCAGGTTTACTGTATCCCTTGGACCTTCTTATGGACGATGAAACACAGAAATTGCATCGGAATTAAATAGAAAAGGCACAATGTCGACGTAAGTACAAGAAGTCTGACTCTTCTCACTGTCTATGTTTTGAACCATTCCTGTGACACTAGTTATAGATTCCGATGCTTCACTCCAGGTTTACTATATCCCTTGGACCTTCTTATTGACGATGCAACACAGAAATTGCATCGGAATTAAAAAGAAAAGGCACAATGCCGACTTAAGTACAAGATGACTGACTCCTCTTACTGACTATGTCTTGAACCATTCCATTGACACTAGTTATAGATTCCGATGCTTCACTCCAGGTTTACTGTATCCCTTGGACCTTCTTATTGACGATGAAACACAGAAATTGCATCGGAATTAAATAGAAAAGGCACAATGCCGACTTAAGTTCAAAAACCTGACTCTTCTTACTGACTATGTTTTGAACCATTCCTGTGACACTAGTTATAGATCCGATGCTTCACTTCAGGCTTACTGTATACCTTGGACCTTCTTATTGACGATGAAACACAGAAATTGCATCGGAATTAAATACAACAGGCACAAAGCAGAATTAAGGTCAAGAAGACTGACTCTTCTTACTCTCTATGTTTTGAACCATTCCTGTGACACTAGTTATAGATTCCGATGCTTCACTCCAGGTTTACTGTATCCCTTGGACCTTCTTATTGACGATGAAACACAGAAATTGCATCGGAATTAATTTCAAAAGGCACAATGCCGACATAAGGACAAGAAGACTGACTCTTCTTACTGACTATGTTTTGAGGCATTCCTGTGACACTAGCTATAGATTCCGAAGCTTCACTTCAGGTTTACTGTATCCCTTGGACCTTCTTATTGACGATGAAACACAGAAATTTCATCGGAATGAAATACAAAAGGCACAATGCCGACTTAAGGACAAGAAGACTGACTCTTCTTACTGACTTTGTTTGAACCATTCCTGTGACATTAGTTATAGATTCCGATGCTTCACTTCAGGTTTATTGTATCCCTCTGACCTTCTTATTGACGATGAAACACAGAAATTGCATCGGAATTAAATAGAAAAGGCACAATGTCGACGTAAGTACAAGAAGACTGACTCTTCTTACTGTCTATGTTTTGAACAATTCCTGTGACACTAGTTATAGATTCCGATGCTTCACTCCAGGTTTACTATATCCCTTGGACTTTCTTATTGATGATGAAACACAGAAATTGCATCGGAATTAAATACAAAAGGCACAATGCCGACTTAAGTACAAGAAGACTGACTCTTCTTACTGACTATGTTTTGAACCATTCCATTGACACTAGTTATAGATTCCGATGCTTCACTCCATGTTTACTGTATCCCTTGGACCTTCTTATTGACGATGAAACACAGAAATTGCATCGGAATTAAATACAAAAGGCACAAAGCCGACTTAAGGACAAGAAGACTGACTCTTCTTACTGACTTTGCTTTGAACCATTCCTGTGACACTAGTTATAGATTCCGATGCTTCACTTCAGGTTCATTGTATCCCTCTGACCTTCTTATTGACGATGAAACACAGAAATTGCTTCGGAATTAAATGAAAAGGCACAATGCCGACTTAAGTACAAGAAGACTGACTCTTCTTACTGACTATGTTTTGAACCATTCCTGTGACACTAGTTATAGATTCCGATGCTTCACTCCAGGTTTACTGTATCCCTTAAACCTTCTTGTTTACGATGAAACACAGAAATTGCATCGGAATTAAAAAGAAAAGGCACAATGCCGACTTAAGTACAAGAAGACTGACTCCTCTTACTGACTATGTTTTGAACCATTCCTGTGACACTAGTTATAGAGTTCGATGCTACACTCCAGGTTTACTGTATCCCTTGGACCTTCTTATTGACGATGAAACACAGAAATTGCATCGGAATTAAATAGAAAAGGCACAAAGCCGACTTAAGGACAAAAACCTGACGCTTGTTACTGACTATGTTTTGAACCATTCCTGTGACACTAGTTATAGATCCGATGCTTCACTTCAGGTTTACTGTATCCCTTGGACCTTCTTATTGACGATGAAACACAAAAAATGCATCGGAATTAAATACAAAAGGCACAATGCCGACTTAAGTACAAGAAGACTGACTCTTCTTACTGACTATGTTTTGAACCATTCCTGTGACACTAGTTATAAATTCCGATGATTCACTTCAGGTTTACTGTATCCCTTGGACCTTCTTATTGACGATGAAACACAGAAATTGCATCGGAATTAAATACAAAATGCACAAAGCAGAATTAAGTACAAGAAGTCTGACTCTTCTTACTGTCTATGTTTTGAACCATTCCTGTGACACTAGTTATAGATTCCGATGCTTCACTCCAGGTTCACTGTATCCCTCGGACCTTCGTATTGACGATGAAACACAGAAATTGCATCGGAATTAAATAGAAAAGGCACAATGCCGACTTAAGGACAAGAAGACTGACTCTTCTTACTGACCATGTTTTGAACCATTCCTGTGACACTAGTTATAGATTCCGATGCTCCACTTCAGGATTACTGTATCCCTCTGACCTTCTTATTGACGATGAAACACAGAAATTGCATCGGAATTAAATAGAAAAGGCACAATGCCGACTTAAGTACAAGAAGACTGACTCTTCTTACTGTCTAGGTTTTGAGCCATCCCTGTGACACTAGTTACAGATTCCGATGCTTCACTCCAGGTTTACTGTATCCCTTGGTCCTTCTTGTTGACGATGAATCACAGAGATTGCATCGGAACTAAATACAAAAGGCACAATGCCGACTAAAGTACAAGAAGACTGACTCTCCTTACTGACTATGTTTTGAACCCTTCCTGTGACACTAGTTATAAATTCCGATGCTTCACTTCAGGTTTACTGTATCCCTTGGACCTTCTTCTTGACGATGAAACACAGAAAATGCATCGGAATTAAATACAAAAGGCACAATGCCAACTTAAGTACAAGAAGACTGACTCTCCTTACTGACTATGTTTTGAACCATTCCTGTGACACAAGTTATAGATTCCGATGCTTCACTTCCGGTTTACTGTATCCCTTGGACATTCTTATTGACGATGAAACACAGAAATAGCATCGGAATTAAATAGAAAAGGCACAATGCCGACTTAAGTACAAGAAGTTTGACCCTTCTTACTGACTACGTTTTGAACCATTCCTGTGACACTAGTTATAGATCAGATGCTTCACTTCAGGTTTACTGCATACCTTGGACCTTCTTATTGACGATGAAACACAGAAATTGCATCGGAATTAAATACAAACGGCGCAATGCCGACTTAAGTACAAGAAGACTGACTCTTCCCACTGTCTATGTTTTGATCCATTCCTGTGACACTAGATATAGATTCCGAAGCTTCACTTCAGGTTTACTGTATCCCTTGGACCTTCTTATTGACGATGAAACACAGAAAATGCATCGGAATTAAATACAAAAGGCACAATGCCGACTTAAGTACATGAAGACCGACTCTTCCTACTGTCTATGTTTTGAACCATTCCTGTGACACTAGTTACAGATTCCGATGCTTCACTCCGGGTTTACTGTATCCCTTGGACCTTCTTGTTGACGATCAAACACAGAAATTGCAACGGAATTAAGTACAAAAGGCACAATGCTGACTTAAGTACAAGAAGACTAACTCTTCTTACTGACTATGTTTTGAACCATTCCTGTGACACTAGTTACGGATTCCGATGCTTCACTTCAGGTTTACTGTATCCCTCTGACCTTCTTATTGACGATGAAACACAGAAATTGCATCGGAATAAAATACAAAATGCACAATGCCGATTTCAGTTCAAGAAGACTGACTCTTCTTACTGTCCAATTTTGAACCAGTCCTGTGACACTAGTTATAGACTCCGATGCTTCACTCCTGGGTTACTGTATCCCTTGGTCCTTCTTAATGACGATGAAACACAGAAATTGCATCGGAATTAAATAGAAAAGGCACAATGCCGTCTTAAGTACAAGAAGACTGACTCTTCTTACTGACTATGTTTGAACCATTCCTGTGACACTAGTTATAAATTCCGATGGTTCACTTCAGGTTTACTATATCCCTTGGACCTTCATATTGACGATGAAACACAGAAATTGCATCGGAATTAATTACAAAAGGCACAGTGCAGAATTAAGTACAAGAAGACTGACTCTACTTACTGTCTATGTTTTGAACCATTCCATGGACACTAGTTATAGATTCCGATGCTTCACTTGAGGTTTACTGTATCCCCTGGACCTTGTTATTGACGATGAAACACAGAAATTGCATCGGAATAAAATACAAAAGGCACAATGCCGTATTAAGTACAAGAAGACTGACTCTTCTTACTGTTTATGTTTTCAATCATTTCTGTGACACTAGTTACAGATTCCGATGCTTCACTCCAGGTTCACTGTATCCCTTGGACCTTCTTATTGACGATGAAACACAGAAATTGCATCGGAATTAAATACAAATGGCACAATGCCGACTTAAGTACAAGAAGACTAACTCTTCTTACTGACTATGTTTTGAACCATTCCTGTGACACTAGTTTTGGATTCCGATGCTTCACTTCAGGTTTACTGTATCCCTCTGACCTTCTTATTGACGATGAAACACAGAAATTGCATCGGAATTGAATACAAAAGGCACAATGCCGAATTAAGTTCAAGAAGACTGACTTTTCTTACTGTCTATTTTTGAACCTGTTCTGTGACACTAGTTATAGACTCCGATGCTTCACTCCAGGTTTACTGTATCCCTTGGTCCTTCTTATTGACGATTAAACACAGAAATTGCATCGGAATTAAATAGAAAAGGCACAATGCCGACTTCAGTACAAGAAGCCTGACTCTTCTTACTGACTATGTTTTGAACCAGTCCTGTGACACTAGTTATAAATTCCGATGCTACACTTCAGGTTTACTGTATCCCTTGGACATTCTTATTGACGATGAAACACAGAAATTGAATCGGATTTAAATACAAAAGGCACAGTGCAGAATTAAGTACAAGGAGACTGACTCTTCTTACTGTCTATGTTTTGAACCATTCCTGTGACACTAGTTATAGATTCCAATGCTTCACTCCAGGTTTACTGTATCCCTTGGACCTTCTTATTGACGATGAAACACAGAAATTGCATCGGAATTAAATACAAAAGGCAAAATGCCGACTTAAGTACACGAGGACTGACTCTTCTTACTGTCTATGTTTTGAACCATTCCTGTGACACTAGTTATAGATTCCGAAGCTTCACTCCAGGTTTGCTGTATCCCTTGGACCCCACGTATTGACGATGAAACACAGAATTTGCGTCGGAATTAAATAGAAAAGGCACAATGCCGACTTAAGTACAAGAAGACTGACTCTTCTTACAGTCTATGTTTTGAACCATTCCTGTGACACTAGTTATAGATGCTTCACTCCAGGTTTACTGTATCCCTTGGACCTTCTTTTTGACGATGAAACACAGAAATTGCATCCGAATTAAATACAAAAGGCACAATGCCGACTTAAGGACAAGAAGACTGACTGTTCTTACTGACTATGTTTTGAACCATTCCTGTGACACTAGCTATAGATTCCGATGCTTCACTTCAGGTTTACTGTATCCCTATGACCTTCTTATTGACGATGAAACACAGAAATTGCATCGGAATTAAATACAAAAGGCACAATGCCGACTTAAGGACAAGAAGACTGACTCTTCTTACTGTCTATTTTTTGAACCTTACCATTGAGACTAGTTATAGACTCCGATGCTTCACTCCAGGTTTACTGTATCACTTGGACCTTCTTATTGACGATGAAACACAGAAATTGCATCGGAATTAAAAAGAAAAGGCACAATGCCGACTTAAGTACAAGAAGACTGACTCTCCTTTCTGACTATGTTTTGAACCATTCCTGTGACACTAGTTATGAATTCTGATGCTTCAGTTCAGGTTTAGTGTATCCCTCTGACCTTCTTATTGACGATGAAACACACAAATTGCATCGGAATTAAATAGATAAGGCACTATTCCGACTTAAGTACAAGAAGACTGACTCTTCTTACTGACTATATTTGAACGATTCCTGTGACACTAGTTACAGTTCCCGATGCTTCACTTCAGGTTTACTGTATCCCTTGGACTTTCTTATTGACGATGAAACACAGAAATTGCATCGGAGTTAAATACAAAAGGAACAATGCCGATTTAAGTACAAGAGGACTGACTCTTCTTACTGTCTATGTTTTGAACCATTCCTGTGACACTAGTTATAAATTCCGATGCTTCACTTCAGGTTTCCTGTATCCCTTGGATCTTCTTATTGACGATGAAACACAGAAATTGCATCGGAAATAAATACAATAACCATTCCTGTGACACTAGTTATAAATTCCGATGCTTCACTTCAGATTTACTGTATCCCTTGGACCTTCTTATTGACGATGAAACACAGAAATTGCATCGGAATTAAATACAATAGGAACAAAGCAGAATTAAGTACAAGAAGACTGACTCTTCTTACTGTCTATGTTTTGAACCCTTCCTGTGACACTAGCTATAGATTACGATGCTTCACTTCAGGTTTCAGGTTTACTGTACCCCTCTGACCTTCTTATTGACGATGAAACACAGAAATATCATCGGAATTAATTACAAAAGGCACAATGCCGACTTAAGGACAAGAAGACTGACACTTCTTACTGTCTATGTTTTGAACCATTCCTGTGACACTAGCTATAGATTCCGAAGCTTCACTTCAGGTTTACTGTATCCCTTGGACCTTCATATTGACGATGAAACACAGAAATTGCATCGGATTTAAATAGAAAGTGCACAATGTCGACGTAAGTACAAGAAGACTGACTCTTCTTACTGTCTATGTTTTGAACCATTCCTCTGACAGTAGAAATAGATTCCGATGCTTCACTCCAGGTTTACTATATCCCATGGACCTTCTTATTGACGATGAAACACAGAAATTGCTTCGGAAATAAATAGAAAAGGCACAATGCCGACTTAAGTACAAGAAGACTGACTCTTCTTACTGACAATGTTTTGTACCATTCCATTGACACTAGTTATCAATTCCGATGCTTCACTTCATGTTTACTGTATCCCTTGGACTTTCTTATTGACGATGAAGCACAGAAATTGCATCGGAATTACATAGAAAAGGCACAATGCCGACTGAAGTACAAGAAGACTGACTCTTCTTACTGACTATGTTTTCAACCATCCCTGTGACACTAGTTATAGATTTCGATGCTTCACTTCAGGTTTACTGTATTCCTTGGACCTTCTTATTGACGATGAAACAGAGAAATAGCATCGGAATTAAATACAAAAGGCACAATGTCGACTTAAGTACAAGAAGATCGACTCTTCCTACTGACTATGTTTTGAACCATTCCTGTGACACCCGTTATAAATTCCGATGCTTCACTTGAGGTTTACTGTATCCCTTGGACCTTGTTATTGACGATGAAACACAGAAATTGCATCGGAATTAAATACAAATAGCACAATGCCGTATTAAGTACAAGAAGACTGACTCTCCTTACTGACTATGTTTTGAACCATTCCTGTGACGCAAGTTATAGATTCCGATGCTTCACTTCAGGTTTACTGTATCCCTTGGAGATTCTAATTGACGATGAAACACAGAAATTGCATCGGAATTAAATACAAAAGGCACCATGCCGAATTAAGTTCAACAAGACTGACTCATCTTACTGTCTATTTTTGAACCAGTCCTGTGACACTAGTTATAGACTCCGATGCTTCACTTCAGGTTTACTGTATCCCTTGGACTTATTTATTGACGATGAAAAACAGAAATTGCATCGGAATTAAATACAAAAGGCACAAAGCCGAAATAAGTACAAGAAGACTGACTCTTTTTACTGTCTATGTTTTGAACCATTCCTGCGACACTAGTTATTGAATCCGATGCTTCACTCCATGTTCACTGTATCCCTAGGACCTTCTTGTTGACGATGAAACACAGAAATTGCATCGGAATTAAATAGAAAAGGCACAATGCCGACTTAAGTACAAGAAGTTTGACTCTTCTTACTGACTACGTTTTGAACCATTCCTGTGACACTAGTTATAGATCAGATGCTTCACTTCAGGTTTACTGCATACCTTGGACCTTCTTATTGACGATGAAACACGGAAATTGCATCGGAATTAAATACAAACGGCGCAATGCCGACTTAAGTACAAGAAGACTGACTCTTCCCACTGTCTATGTTTTGAACCATTCCTGTGACACTAGATATAGATTCCGAAGCTTCACTTCAGGTTTACTGTATCCCTTGGACCTTCTTATTGACGATGAAACACAGAAAATGCATCGGAATTAAGTACAAAAGGCACAATGCAGACTTAAGTTCAAGAAGACTAACTCATCTTACTGACTATGTTTTGAACCATTCCTGTGACACTAGTTATGGATTCCGATGCTTCACTTCAGGTTTACTGTATCCCTCTGACCTTCTTATTGACGATGAAACACAGAAATTGCATCGGAATAAAATACAAAATGCACAATGCCGATTTCAGTTCAAGAAGACTGACTCTTCTCACTGTCCATTTTTGAACCAGTCCTGTGACACTAGTTATAGACTCCGATGCTTCACTCCAGGTTTACTGTATCCCTTGGTCCTTCTTATTGACGATGAAACACAGAAATTGCATCGGAATTAAATAGAAAAGGCACAATGCCGACTTAAGGACAAGAAGACTGACTCTTCTTACTGACTATGTTTGAACCATTCCTGTGACACTAGTTATAAATTCCTATGGTTCACTTCAGGTTTACTATATCCCTTGGACCTTCATATTGACGATGAAACACAGAAATTGCATCGGAATTAATTACAAAAGGCACAGTGCAGAATTAAGTACAGGAAGACTGACTCTACTTATTGTCTATGTTTTGAACCATTCCATTGACACTAGTTATAGAATCCGATGCTTCACTCCAGGTTTACTGTATCCCTTGGACCTTGTTATTGGCGATGAAACACAGATATTGCATCGGAATTAAATGGGAGAGGTACAATGCCGTCATAAGTACAAGAAGACTGACTCTTCTTACTGACTATGATTTGAAACATTCCTGTGACACTAGTTATAGATTCCGATGCTTCACCTCAGGTTTACTATATCCCTTGGACCTTCTTATTGACGATGAAACACAGAAATTGCATCGGTATTAAATACAAAAGGCAAAATGCCGACTTAAGTACACGAAGACTGACTCTTCTTACTGTCTATGTTTTGAACCATTCCTGTGACACTAGTTATAGATTCCGATGCTTCACTCCAGGTTTACTGTATCCGTTGGACCTTGTTATTGACGATGAAACACAGAAATTGCATCGGAATTGAATACAAAAGGCACAATGCCGAATTAAGTTCAAGAAGACTGACTTTTCTTACTGTCTATTTTTGAACCTGTTCTGTGACGCTAGTTATAGACTCCGATGCTTCACTCCAGGTTTACTGTATCCCTTGGTCCTTCTTATTGACGATTAAACACAGAAATTGCATCGGAATTAAATAGAAAAGGCACAATGCCGACTTAAGTACAAGAAGCCTGACTCTTCTTACTGACTATGTTTTGAACCAGTCCTGTGACACTAGTTATAAATTCCGATGCTACACTTCAGGTTTACTGTATCCCTTGGACATTCTTATTGACGATGAAACACAGAAATTGAATCGGATTTAAATACAAAAGGCACAGTGCAGAATTAAGTACAAGGAGACTGACTCTTCTTACTGTCTATGTTTTGAACCATTCCTGTGACACTAGTTATAGATTCCAATGCTTCACTCCAGGTTTACTGTATCCCTTGGACCTTCTTATTGACGATGAAACACAGAAATTGCATCGGAATTAAATACAAAAGGCAAAATGCCGACTTAAGTACACGAGGACTGACTCTTCTTACTGTCTATGTTTTGAACCATTCCTGTGACACTAGTTATAGATTCCGAAGCTTCACTCCAGGTTTGCTGTATCCCTTGGACCCCACGTATTGACGATGAAACACAGAATTTGCGTCGGAATTAAATAGAAAAGGCACAATGCCGACTTAAGTACAAGAAGACTGACTCTTCTTACAGTCTATGTTTTGAACCATTCCTGTGACACTAGTTATAGAAGCTTCACTCCAGGTTTACTGTATCCCTTGGACCTTCTTTTTGACGATGAAACACAGAAATTGCATCCGAATTAAATACAAAAGGCACAATGCCGACTTAAGGACAAGAAGACTGACTGTTCTTACTGACTATGTTTTGAACCATTCCTGTGACACTAGCTATAGATTCCGATGCTTCACTTCAGGTTTACTGTATCCCTATGACCTTCTTATTGACGATGAAACACAGAAATTGCATCGGAATTAAATACAAAAGGCACAATGCCGACTTAAGGACAAGAAGACTGACTCTTCTTACTGTCTATTTTTTGAACCTTACCATTGAGACTAGTTATAGACTCCGATGCTTCACTCCAGGTTTACTGTATCACTTGGACCTTCTTATTGACGATGAAACACAGAAATTGCATCGGAATTAAAAAGAAAAGGCACAATGCCGACTTAAGTACAAGAAGACTGACTCTCCTTTCTGACTATGTTTTGAACCATTCCTGTGACACTAGTTATGAATTCTGATGCTTCAGTTCAGGTTTAGTGTATCCCTCTGACCTTCTTATTGACGATGAAACACACAAATTGCATCGGAATTAAATAGATAAGGCACTATTCCGACTTAAGTACAAGAAGACTGACTTTTCTTACTGACTATATTTGAACGATTCCTGTGACACTAGTTACAGTTCCCGATGCTTCACTTCAGGTTTACTGTATCCCTTGGACTTTCTTATTGACGATGAAACACAGAAATTGCATCGGAGTTAAATACAAAAGGAACAATGCCGATTTAAGTACAAGAGGACTGACTCTTCTTACTGTCTATGTTTTGAACCATTCCTGTGACACTAGTTATAAATTCCGATGCTTCACTTCAGGTTTACTGTATCCCTTGGATCTTCTTATTGACGATGAAACACAGAAATTGCATCGGAAATAAATACAATAACCATTCCTGTGACACTAGTTATAAATTCCGATGCTTCACTTCAGATTTACTGTATCCCTTGGACCTTCTTATTGACGATGAAACACAGAAATTGCATCGGAATTAAATACAATAGGTACAAAGCAGAATTAAGTACAAGAAGACTGACTCTTCTTACTGTCTATGTTTTGAACCATTCCTGTGACACTAGCTATAGATTACGATGCTTCACTTCAGGTTTCAGGTTTACTGTACCCCTCTGACCTTCTTATGGACGATGAAACACAGAAATATCATCGGAATTAATTACAAAAGGCACAATGCCGACTTAAGGACAAGAAGACTGACACTTCTTACTGTCTATGTTTTGAACCATTCCTGTGACACTAGCTATAGATTCCGAAGCTTCACTTCAGGTTTACTGTATCCCTTGGACCTTCATATTGACGATGAAACACAGAAATTGCATCGGATTTAAATAGAAAGTGCACAATGTCGACGTAAGTACAAGAAGACTGACTCTTCTTACTGTCTATGTTTTGAACCATTCCTCTGACAGTAGAAATAGATTCCGATGCTTCACTCCAGGTTTACTATATCCCATGGACCTTCTTATTGACGATGAAACACAGAAATTGCTTCGGAAATAAATAGAAAAGGCACAATGCCGACTTAAGTACAAGAAGACTGACTCTTCTTACTGACAATGTTTTGTACCATTCCATTGACACTAGTTATCAATTCCGATGCTTCACTTCATGTTTACTGTATCCCTTGGACTTTCTTATTGACGATGAAGCACAGAAATTGCATCGGAATTACATAGAAAAGGCACAATGCCGACTGAAGTACAAGAAGACTGACTCTTCTTACTGACTATGTTTTCAACCATCCCTGTGACACTAGTTATAGATTTCGATGCTTCACTTCAGGTTTACTGTATTCCTTGGACCTTCTTATTGACGATGAAACAGAGAAATAGCATCGGAATTAAATACAAAAGGCACAATGTCGACTTAAGTACAAGAATACCGACTCTTCCTACTGACTATGTTTTGAACCATTCCTGTGACACCCGTTATAAATTCCGATGCTTCACTTGAGGTTTACTGTATCCCTTGGACCTTGTTATTGACGATGAAACACAGAAATTGCATCGGAATTAAATACAAATAGCACAATGCCGTATTAAGTACAAGAAGACTGACTCTCCTTACTGACTATGTTTTGAACCATTCCTGTGACGCAAGTTATAGATTCCGATGCTTCACTTCAGGTTTACTGTATCCCTTGGAGATTCTAATTGACGATGAAACACAGAAATTGCATCGGAATTAAATACAAAAGGCACCATGCCGAATTAAGTTCAACAAGACTGACTCATCTTACTGTCTATTTTTGAACCAGTCCTGTGACACTAGTTATAGACTCCGATGCTTCACTTCAGGTTTACTGTATCCCTTGGACTTATTTATTGACGATGAAAAACAGAAATTGCATCGGAATTAACTACAAAAGGCACAAAGCCGAAATAAGTACAAGAAGACTGACTCTTTTTACTGTCTATGTTTTGAACCATTCCTGCGACACTAGTTATTGAATCCGATGCTTCACTCCATGTTCACTGTATCCCTAGGACCTTCTTGTTGACGATGAAACTTAGAAATTGCATCGGAATTAAATAGAAAAGGCACAATGCCGACTTAAGTACAAGAAGTTTGACTCTTCTTACTGACTACGTTTTGAACCATTCCTGTGACACTAGTTATAGATCAGATGCTTCACTTCAGGTTTACTGCATACCTTGGACCTTCTTATTGACGATGAAACACGGAAATTGCATCGGAATTAAATACAAACGGCGCAATGCCGACTTAAGTACAAGAAGACTGACTCTTCCCACTGTCTATGTTTTGAACCATTCCTGTGACACTAGATATAGATTCCGAAGCTTCACTTCAGGTTTACTGTATCCCTTGGACCTTCTTATTGACGATGAAACACAGAAAATGCATCGGAATTAAGTACAAAAGGCACAATGCAGACTTAAGTTCAAGAAGACTAACTCATCTTACTGACTATGTTTTGAACCATTCCTGTGACACTAGTTATGGATTCCGATGCTTCACTTCAGGTTTACTGTATCCCTCTGACCTTCTTATTGACGATGAAACACAGAAATTGCATCGGAATAAAATACAAAATGCACAATGCCGATTTCAGTTCAAGAAGACTGACTCTTCTCACTGTCCATTTTTGAACCAGTCCTGTGACACTAGTTATAGACTCCGATGCTTCACTCCAGGTTTACTGTATCCCTTGGTCCTTCTTAATGACGATGAAACACAGAAATTGTATCGGAATTAAATAGAAAAGGCACAATGCCGACTTAAGAACAAGAAGACTGACTCTTCTTACTGACTATGTTTGAACCATTCCTGTGACACTAGTTATAAATTCCTATGGTTCACTTCAGGTTTACTATATCCCTTGGACCTTCATATTGACGATGAAACACAGAAATTGCATCGGAATTAATTACAAAAGGCACAGTGCAGAATTAAGTACAGGAAGACTGACTCTACTTACTGTCTATGTTTTGAACCATTCCATTGAGACTAGTTATAGAATCCGATGCTTCACTCCAGGTTTACTGTGTCCCTTGGACCTTGTTATTGACGATGAAACACAGATATTGCATCGGAATTAAATAGGAGAGGTACAATGCCGTCATAAGTACAAGAAGACTGACTCTTCTTACTGACTATGATTTGAAACATTCCTGTGACACTAGTTATAGATTCCGATGCTTCACCTCAGGTTTACTGTATCCCTTGGACCTTCTTATTGACGATGAAACACAGAAATTGCATCGGTATTAAATACAAAAGGCAAAATGCCGACTTAAGTACACGAAGACTGACTCTTCTTACTGTCTATGTTTTGAACCATTCCTGTGACACTAGTTATAGATTCCGATGCTTCACTCCAGGTTTACTGTATCCGTTGGACCTTGTTATTGACGATGAAACACAGAAATTGCATCGGAATTAAATACAAATAGCACAATGCCGTATTAAGTACAAGAAGACTGACTCTCCTTACTGACTATGTTTTGAACCATTCCTGTGACGCAAGTTATAGATTCAGATGCTTCACTTCAGGTTTACTGTATCCCTTGGAGATTCTTATTGACGATGAAACACAGAAATTGCATCGGAATTAAATACAAAAGGCACAAAGCCGAATTAAGTTCAAGAAGACTGACTCTTCTTACTGTCCATTTTTGAACCAGTCCTGTGACACTAGTTATAGACTCCGATGCTTCACTCCAGGTTTACTGTATCCCTTGGTCCTTCTTAATGACGATGAAACACAGAAATTGCATCGGAATTAAATACAAAAGGCACAATGTCGACGTAAGTACAAGAAGTCTGACTCTTCTTACTGTCTATGTTTTGAACCATTCCTGTGACACTAGTTATAGATTCCGATGCTTCACTTCAGGTTTACTGTATCCCTTGGACCTTCTTACTGACGATGAAACACAGAAATTACATCGGAATTAAATACAAAATGCACAAAGCAGAATTAAGTACAAGAAGTCTGCCTCTTCTTACTGTCTATGTTTTGAACCACTCCAGTGACACCAGTTATAGATTCCGATGCTTCACTCCAGGTTCACTGTATCCCTTGGACCTTCTTATTGACGATGAAACACAGAAATTGCATCGGAATTAAATAGAAAAGGCACAATGCCGACTTAAGGATAAGAAGACTGACTCTTCTTACTGTCTATGTTTTGAACCATTCCTGTGACACTAGTTATAGATTCCGATGCTTCACTCCAGGTTTACTGTATCCCTTGGACCTTCTTATTGACGATGAAACACAGAAATTGCATCGGAATTAATTACAAAAGGCACAATGCCGACATAAGGACAAGAAGACTGACTCTTCTTACTGACTATGTTATGAAGCATTCCTGTGACACTAGCTATAGATTCCAAAGCTTCACTTCAGGATTACTGTATCCCTTGGACCTTCTTATTGACGATGAAACACAGAAATTGCATCGGAATTAAATACAAAAGGCACAATGCCGACTTAAGGACAAGCAGACTGACTCTTCTTACTGACTTTGTTTTGAACCATTCCTGTGACACTAGTTATTGATTCAGATGCTTCACTTCAGGTTTATTGTATCCCTCTGACCTTCTTATTGATGATGAAACACGGAAATTGCATCGGAATTAAATACAAACGGCGCAATGCCGACTTAAGTACAAGAAGACTGACTCTTCCCACTGTCTATGTTTTGAACCATTCCTGTGACACTAGATATAGATTCCGAAGCTTCACTTCAGGTTTACTGTATCCCTTGGATCTTCTTATTGACGATGAAACACAGAAAATGCATCGGAATTAAGTACAAAAGGCACAATGCTGACTTCAGTTCAAGAAGACTAACTCTTCTTACTGACTATGTTTTGAACCATTCCTGTGACACTAGTTATGGATTCCGATGCTTCACTCCAGGTTTACTGTATCCCTTGGACCTTGTTATTGACGATGAAACACAGATATTGCATCGGAATTAAATAGGAAAGGTACAATGCCGTCATAAGTACAAGATGACTGACTCTTCCCACTGTCTATGTTTTGAACCATTCCTGTGACACTAGATATAGATTCCGAAGCTTCACTTCAGGTTTACTGTATCCCTTGGACCTTCTTATTGACAATGAAACACAGAAAATGCATCGGAATTAAATACAAAAGGCACAATGCCGACTTAAGTTCATGAAGACCGACTCTTCCTACTGACTATGTTTTGAACCATTCCTGTGACACTAGTTACAGATTCCGATGCTTCACTCCGGGTTTACTGTATCCCTTGGACCTTCTTGTTGACGATGAAACACAGAAATTGCAACGGAATTAAGTACAAAAGGCACAATGCTGACTTAAGTTCAAGAAGACTAACTCTTCTTACTGACTATGTTTTGAACCATTCTTGTGACACTAGTTATGGATTCCGATGCTTCACTTCAGGTTTACTGTATCCCTCTGACCTTCTTATTGACGATGAAACACAGAAATTGCATCGGAATAAAATACAAAATGCACGATGCCGATTTCAGTTCAAGAAGACTGACTCTTCTTACTGTCCATTTTTGAACCAGTCCTGTGACACTAGTTATAGACTCCGATGCTTCACTCCAGGTTTACTGTATCCCTTGGTCCTTCTTAATGACGATGAAACACAGAAATTGCATCGGAATTAAATACAAAAGGCACAATGTCGACGTAAGTACAAGAAGTCTGACTCTTCTTACTGTCTATGATTTGAACCATTCCTGTGACACTAGTTATAGATTTCGATGCTTCACTCCAGGTTTACTGTATCCCTTGGACCTTCTTATTGACGATGAAACACAGAAAATGCATCGGAATTAAATACAAAAGGCACAATGCCGACATAAGTACAAGAAGACTGACTCTTCTTACTGACTATGTTTTGAACCATTCCTGTGACACTAGTTATAAATTCCGATGCTTCACTTCAGGTTTACTGTATCCCTTGGACCTTCTTATTGACGATGAAACACAGAAATTACATCGGAATTAAATACAAAATGCACAAAGCAGAATTAAGTACAAGAAGTCTGACTCTTCTTACTGTCTATGTTTTGAACCACTCCTATGACACTAGTTATAGATTCCGATGCTTCACTCCAGGTTCACTGTATCCCTTGGACATTCTTATTGACGATGAAACACAGAAATTGCATCGGAATTAAATAGAAAAGGCACAATGCCGACTTAAGGACAAGAAGACTGACTCTTCTTACTGTCTATGTTTTGAACCATTCCTGTGACACTAGTTATAGATTCCGATGCTTCACTCCAGGTTTACTGTATCCCTTGGACCTTCTTATTGACGATGAAACACAGAAATTGCATCGGAATTAATTACAAAAGGCACAATGCCGACATAGGGACAAGAAGACTGACTCTTCTTACTGACTATGTTTTGAAGCATTCCTGTGACACTAGCTATAGATTCCAAAGCTTCACTTCAGGTTTACTGTATCCCTTGGACCTTCTTATTGACGATGAAACACAGAAATTGCATCGGAATTAAATACAAAAGGCACAATGCCGACTTAAGGACAAGCAGACTGACTCTTCTTACTGACTTTGTTTTGAACCATTCCTGTGACACTAGTTATTGATTCAGATGCTTCACTTCAGGTTTATTGTATCCCTCTGACCTTCTTATTGACGATGAAACACAAAAATTGCATCGGAATTAAATAGAAAAGGCACAATGTCGACATAAGTACAAGAAGACTGACTCTTCTTACTGTCTATGTTTTGAACCATTCCTGTGACACTAGTTATAGATTCCGATGCTTCACTCCAGGTTTACTATATCCCTTGGACCTTCTTATTGACGATGAAACACAGGAATTGCATCGGAATTAAACACAAAATGCACAATGCCGACTTAACGACAAGAAGACTGACTCTTCTTACTGACTTTGCTTTGAACCATTCCTGTGACACTAGTTATAGATTCCGATGCTTCACTTCAGGTTTATTGTATCCCTCTGACCTCCTTATTGACGATGAAACACAGAAATTGCGTCGGAATGAAATAGAAAATGCACAATGCCGACTTAAGTACAAGAAGACTGACTCCTCTTACTGACTATGTTTGAACCATTCCTGTGACACTAGTTATAGATTCCGATGCTTCACTCCAGGTTTACTATATCCCTTGGACCTTCTTATTGACGATGAAACACAGGAATTGCATCGGAATTAAACACAAAATGCACAATGCCGACTTAACGACAAGAAGACTGACTCTTCTTACTGACTTTGCTTTGAACCATTCCTGTGACACTAGTTATAGATTCCGATGCTTCACTTCAGGTTTATTGTATCCCTCTGACCTTCTTATTGACGATGAAACACAGAAATTGCGTCGGAATTAAATAGAAAATGCACAATGCCGACTTAAGTACAAGAAGACTGACTCCTCTTACTGACTATGTTTGAACCATTCCTGTGACACTAGTTATAGATTCCGATGCTTCACTCCAGGTTTACTGCATCCCTTTGACCTTCTTAGTGACGATGAAACACAGAAATTGCATCGGAATTAAATACAAAAGGCACAATGCCGACTTAAGTACAAGAAGACTAACTCTTCTTTCTGACTATGTTTTGAACCATTCCTGTGACACTAGTTATTGATTCCGATGCTTCACTTCAGGTTTACTGTATCCCTCTGACCTTCTTATTGACGATGAAACACAGAAATTGCATCGGAATTAAATAGAAAAGGCACAATGCCGACTTAAGTACAAGAAGACTGACTCTTCTTACTGCCTATGTTTTGAACCATTCCTGTGACACTAGTTATAGATTCCGATGCTTCACTTCAGATTTACTGCATACATTGGACCTTCTTATTGACGATGAAACACAGAAATTGCATCGGAATTAAATACAAACGGCGCCATGCCGACTTAAGTACAAGAAGACTGACTCTTCCCACTGTCTATGTTTTGAACCATTCCTGTGACACTAGATATAGATTCCGAAGCTTCACTTCAGGTTTACTGTATCCCTTGGACCTTCTTATTGACAATGAAACACAGAAAATGCATCGGAATTAAATACAAAAGGCACAATGCCGACTTAAGTACATGTAGACCGACTTTTCCTACTGTCTATGTTTTGAACCATTCCTGTGACACTAGTTACAGATTCCGATGCTTCACTCCGGGTTTACTGTATCCCTTGGACCTTCTTGTTGACGATGAAACACAGAAATTGCAACGGAATTAAGTACAAAAGGCACAATGCTGACTTAAGTTCAAGAAGACTAACTCTTCTTACTGACTATGTTTTGAACCATTCCTGTGACACTAGTTATGGATTCCGATGCTTCACTTCAGGTTTACTGTATCCCTCTGACCTTCTTATTGACGATGAAACACAGAAATTGCATCGGAATAAAATACAAAATGCACGATGCCGATTTCAGTTCAAGAAGACTGACTCTTCTTACTGTCTATGTTTTGAACCACTCCTGTGACACTAGTTATAGATTCCGATGCTTCACTCCAGGTTTACTGTATCCCTTGGACCTTCTTATTGACGATGAAACACAGAAATTGCATCGGAATTAATTACAAAAAGCACAATGCCGACATAAGGACAAGAAGACTGACTCTTCTTACTGACTATGTTTTGAAGCATTCCTGTGACACTAGCTATAGATTCCAAAGCTTCACATCAGGTTTTCCGTATCCCTTGGACCTTCTTATTGACGATGAAACACAGAAATTGCATCGGAATTAAATACAAAATGCACAATGCCGACTTAAGGACAAGCAGACTGACTCTTCTTACTGACTTTGTTTTGAACCATTCCTGTGACACTAGTTATTGATTCAGATGCTTCACTTCAGGTTTATTGTATCCCTCTGACCTTCTTATTGACGATGAAATACAAAAATTGCATCGGAATTAAATAGAAAAGGCACAATGTCGACATAAGTACAAGAAGACTGACTCTACTTACTGCCTATGTTTTGAACCATTCCTGTGACACTAGTTATAGATTCCGATGCTTCACTCCAGCTTTACTATATCCCTTGGACCTTCTTATTGACGATGAAACACAGGAATTGCATCGGAATTAAACACAAAAGGCTCAATGCCGACTTAAGGACAAGAATACTGACTCTTCTTATTGACTTTGCTTTGAACCATTCCTGTGACACTAGTTATAGATTCCGATGCTTCACTTCAGGTTTATTGTATCCCTCTGACCTTCTTATTGACGATGAAACACAGAAATTGCGTCGGAATTAAATAGAAAATACACAATGCCGACTTAAGTACAAGAAGACTGACTCCTCTTACTGACTATGTTTTGAACCATTCCTGTGACACTAGTTAGAGATTACGATGCTTCACTCCAGGTTTACTGCATCCCTTTGACCTTCTTAGTGACGATGAAACACAGAAATTGCATCGGAATTAAATACAAAATGCACAATGCCGACTTAAGTACAAGAAGACTAACTCTTCTTTCTGACTATGTTTTGAACCAATCCTGTGACACTAGTTATTGATTCCGATGCTTCACTCCAGGTTTACTATATCCCTTGGACCTTCTTGTTGACGATGAAACACAGAAATTGCAACGGAATTAAGTACAAAAGGCACAATGCTGACTTAAGTTCAAGAAGACTAACTCTTCTTACTGACTATGTTTTGAACCATTCCTGTGACACTAGTTATGGATTCCGATGCTTCACTTCAGGTTTACTGTATCCCTCTGACCTTCTTATTGACGATGAAACACAGAAATTGTATCGGAATAAAATACAAAATGCACGATGCCGATTTCAGTTCAAGAAGACTGACTCTTCTTACTGTCCATTTTTGAACCATTCCTGTGATACTAGTTATAGACTCCGATGCTTCACTCCAGGTTTACAGTATCCCTTGGACCTTCTTATTGACGATGAAACACAGAAAATGCATCGGAATTAAATACAAAAGGCACAATGCCGACATAAGTACAAGAAGACTGACTCTTCTTACTGACTATGTTTTGAACCATTCCTGTGACTCTAGTTATAAATTCCGATGCTTCACTTCAGGTTTACTGTATCCCTTGGACCTTATTATTGACGATGAAACACAGAAATTACATCGGAATTAAATACAAAATGCACAAAGCAGAATTAAGTACAAGAAGTCTGACTCTTCTTACTGTCTATGTTTTGAACCACTCCTGTGACACTAGTTATAGATTCCGATGCTTCACTCCAGGTTCACTGTATCCCTTGGACCTTCTTATTGACGATGAAACACAGAAAGTGCATCGGAATTAAATAGAAAAGGCACAATGCCGACTTAAGGACAAGAAGACTGACTCTTCTTACTGTCTAAGTTTTGAACCATTCCTGTGACACTAGTTATAGATTCCGATGCTTCACTCCAGGTTTACTGTATCCCTTGGACCTTCTTATTGACGATGAAACACAGAAATTGCATCGGAATTAATTACAAAAGGCACAATGCCGACATAAGGACAAGAAGACTGACTCTTCTTACTGACTATGTTTTGAAGCATTCCTGTGACACTAGCTATAGATTCCAAAGCTTCACTTCAGGTTTACTGTATCCCTTGGACCTTCTTATTGACGATGAAACACAGAAATTGCATCGGAATTAAATACAAAAGGCACAATGCCGACTTAAGGACAAGCAGACTGACTCTTCTTACTGACTTTGTTTTGAACCATTCCTGTGACACTAGTTATTGATTCAGATGCTTCACTTCAGGTTTATTGTATCCCTCTGACCTTCTTATTGACGATGAAACACAAAAATTGCATCGGAATTAAATAGAAAAGGCACAATGTCGACATAAGTACAAGAAGACTGACTCTTCTTACTGTCTATGTTTTGAACCATTCCTGTGACACTAGTTATAGATTCCGATGTTTCACTCCAGGTTTACTATATCCCTTGGACCTTCTTATTGACGATGAAACACAGGAATTGCATCGGAATTAAACACAAAAGGCACAATGCCGACTTAACGACAAGAAGACTGACTCTTCTTACTGTCTATGATTTGAACCATTCCTGTGACACTAGTTATAGATTTCGATGCTTCACTCCAGGTTTACTGTATCCCTTGGACCTTCTTATTGACGATGAAACACAGAAAATGCATCGGAATTAAATACAAAAGGCACAATGCCGACATAAGTACAAGAAGACTGACTCTTCTTACTGACTATGTTTTGAACCATTCCTGTGACACTAGTTATAAATTCCGATGCTTCACTTCAGGTTTACTGTATCCCTTGGACCTTCTTATTGACGATGAAACACAGAAATTACATCGGAATTAAATACAAAATGCACAAAGCAGAATTAAGTACAAGAAGTCTGACTCTTCTTACTGTCTATGTTTTGAACCACTCCTATGACACTAGTTATAGATTCCGATGCTTCACTCCAGGTTCACTGTATCCCTTGGACATTCTTATTGACGATGAAACACAGAAATTGCATCGGAATTAAAGAGAAAAGGCACAATGCCGACTTAAGGACAAGAAGACTGACTCTTCTTACTGTCTATGTTTTGAACCATTCCTGTGACACTAGTTATAGATTCCGATGCTTCACTCCAGGTTTACTGTATCCCTTGGACCTTCTTATTGACGATGAAACACAGAAATTGCATCGGAATTAATTACAAAAGGCACAATGCCGACATAGGGACAAGAAGACTGACTCTTCTTACTGACTATGTTTTGAAGCATTCCTGTGACACTAGCTATAGATTCCAAAGCTTCACTTCAGGTTTACTGTATCCCTTGGACCTTCTTATTGACGATGAAACACAGAAATTGCATCGGAATTAAATACAAAAGGCACAATGCCGACTTAAGGACAAGCAGACTGACTCTTCTTACTGACTTTGTTTTGAACCATTCCTGTGACACTAGTTATTGATTCAGATGCTTCACTTCAGGTTTATTGTATCCCTCTGACCTTCTTATTGACGATGAAACACAAAAATTGCATCGGAATTAAATAGAAAAGGCACAATGTCGACATAAGTACAAGAAGACTGACTCTTCTTACTGTCTATGTTTTGAACCATTCCTGTGACACTAGTTATAGATTCCGATGCTTCACTCCAGGTTTACTATATCCCTTGGACCTTCTTATTGACGATGAAACACAGGAATTGCATCGGAATTAAACACAAAATGCACAATGCCGACTTAACGACAAGAAGACTGACTCTTCTTACTGACTTTGCTTTGAACCATTCCTGTGACACTAGTTATAGATTCCGATGCTTCACTTCAGGTTTATTGTATCCCTCTGACCTTCTTATTGACGATGAAACACAGAAATTGCGTCGGAATGAAATAGAAAATGCACAATGCCGACTTAAGTACAAGAAGACTGACTCCTCTTACTGACTATGTTTGAACCATTCCTGTGACACTAGTTATAGATTCCGATGCTTCACTCCAGGTTTACTATATCCCTTGGACCTTCTTATTGACGATGAAACACAGGAATTGCATCGGAATTAAACACAAAATGCACAATGCCGACTTAACGACAAGAAGACTGACTCTTCTTACTGACTTTGCTTTGAACCATTCCTGTGACACTAGTTATAGATTCCGATGCTTCACTTCAGGTTTATTGTATCCCTCTGACCTTCTTATTGACGATGAAACACAGAAATTGCGTCGGAATTAAATAGAAAATGCACAATGCCGACTTAAGTACAAGAAGACTGACTCCTCTTACTGACTATGTTTGAACCATTCCTGTGACACTAGTTATAGATTCCGATGCTTCACTCCAGGTTTACTGCATCCCTTTGACCTTCTTAGTGACGATGAAACACAGAAATTGCATCGGAATTAAATACAAAAGGCACAATGCCGACTTAAGTACAAGAAGACTAACTCTTCTTTCTGACTATGTTTTGAACCATTCCTGTGACACTAGTTATTGATTCCGATGCTTCACTTCAGGTTTACTGTATCCCTCTGACCTTCTTATTGACGATGAAACACAGAAATTGCATCGGAATTAAATAGAAAAGGCACAATGCCGACTTAAGTACAAGAAGACTGACTCTTCTTACTGCCTATGTTTTGAACCATTCCTGTGACACTAGTTATAGATTCCGATGCTTCACTTCAGATTTACTGCATACATTGGACCTTCTTATTGACGATGAAACACAGAAATTGCATCGGAATTAAATACAAACGGCGCCATGCCGACTTAAGTACAAGAAGACTGACTCTTCCCACTGTCTATGTTTTGAACCATTCCTGTGACACTAGATATAGATTCCGAAGCTTCACTTCAGGTTTACTGTATCCCTTGGACCTTCTTATTGACAATGAAACACAGAAAATGCATCGGAATTAAATACAAAAGGCACAATGCCGACTTAAGTACATGTAGACCGACTTTTCCTACTGTCTATGTTTTGAACCATTCCTGTGACACTAGTTACAGATTCCGATGCTTCACTCCGGGTTTACTGTATCCCTTGGACCTTCTTGTTGACGATGAAACACAGAAATTGCAACGGAATTAAGTACAAAAGGCACAATGCTGACTTAAGTTCAAGAAGACTAACTCTTCTTACTGACTATGTTTTGAACCATTCCTGTGACACTAGTTATGGATTCCGATGCTTCACTTCAGGTTTACTGTATCCCTCTGACCTTCTTATTGACGATGAAACACAGAAATTGCATCGGAATAAAATACAAAATGCACGATGCCGATTTCAGTTCAAGAAGACTGACTCTTCTTACTGTCTATGTTTTGAACCACTCCTGTGACACTAGTTATAGATTCCGATGCTTCACTCCAGGTTTACTGTATCCCTTGGACCTTCTTATTGACGATGAAACACAGAAATTGCATCGGAATTAATTACAAAAAGCACAATGCCGACATAAGGACAAGAAGACTGACTCTTCTTACTGACTATGTTTTGAAGCATTCCTGTGACACTAGCTATAGATTCCAAAGCTTCACATCAGGTTTTCCGTATCCCTTGGACCTTCTTATTGACGATGAAACACAGAAATTGCATCGGAATTAAATACAAAATGCACAATGCCGACTTAAGGACAAGCAGACTGACTCTTCTTACTGACTTTGTTTTGAACCATTCCTGTGACACTAGTTATTGATTCAGATGCTTCACTTCAGGTTTATTGTATCCCTCTGACCTTCTTATTGACGATGAAATACAAAAATTGCATCGGAATTAAATAGAAAAGGCACAATGTCGACATAAGTACAAGAAGACTGACTCTACTTACTGCCTATGTTTTGAACCATTCCTGTGACACTAGTTATAGATTCCGATGCTTCACTCCAGCTTTACTATATCCCTTGGACCTTCTTATTGACGATGAAACACAGGAATTGCATCGGAATTAAACACAAAAGGCTCAATGCCGACTTAAGGACAAGAATACTGACTCTTCTTATTGACTTTGCTTTGAACCATTCCTGTGACACTAGTTATAGATTCCGATGCTTCACTTCAGGTTTATTGTATCCCTCTGACCTTCTTATTGACGATGAAACACAGAAATTGCGTCGGAATTAAATAGAAAATACACAATGCCGACTTAAGTACAAGAAGACTGACTCCTCTTACTGACTATGTTTTGAACCATTCCTGTGACACTAGTTAGAGATTACGATGCTTCACTCCAGGTTTACTGCATCCCTTTGACCTTCTTAGTGACGATGAAACACAGAAATTGCATCGGAATTAAATACAAAATGCACAATGCCGACTTAAGTACAAGAAGACTAACTCTTCTTTCTGACTATGTTTTGAACCAATCCTGTGACACTAGTTATTGATTCCGATGCTTCACTCCAGGTTTACTATATCCCTTGGACCTTCTTGTTGACGATGAAACACAGAAATTGCAACGGAATTAAGTACAAAAGGCACAATGCTGACTTAAGTTCAAGAAGACTAACTCTTCTTACTGACTATGTTTTGAACCATTCCTGTGACACTAGTTATGGATTCCGATGCTTCACTTCAGGTTTACTGTATCCCTCTGACCTTCTTATTGACGATGAAACACAGAAATTGTATCGGAATAAAATACAAAATGCACGATGCCGATTTCAGTTCAAGAAGACTGACTCTTCTTACTGTCCATTTTTGAACCATTCCTGTGATACTAGTTATAGACTCCGATGCTTCACTCCAGGTTTACTGTATCCCTTGGACCTTCTTATTGACGATGAAACACAGAAAATGCATCGGAATTAAATACAAAAGGCACAATGCCGACATAAGTACAAGAAGACTGACTCTTCTTACTGACTATGTTTTGAACCATTCCTGTGACTCTAGTTATAAATTCCGATGCTTCACTTCAGGTTTACTGTATCCCTTGGACCTTATTATTGACGATGAAACACAGAAATTACATCGGAATTAAATACAAAATGCACAAAGCAGAATTAAGTACAAGAAGTCTGACTCTTCTTACTGTCTATGTTTTGAACCACTCCTGTGACACTAGTTATAGATTCCGATGCTTCACTCCAGGTTCACTGTATCCCTTGGACCTTCTTATTGACGATGAAACACAGAAAGTGCATCGGAATTAAATAGAAAAGGCACAATGCCGACTTAAGGACAAGAAGACTGACTCTTCTTACTGTCTAAGTTTTGAACCATTCCTGTGACACTAGTTATAGATTCCGATGCTTCACTCCAGGTTTACTGTATCCCTTGGACCTTCTTATTGACGATGAAACACAGAAATTGCATCGGAATTAATTACAAAAGGCACAATGCCGACATAAGGACAAGAAGACTGACTCTTCTTACTGACTATGTTTTGAAGCATTCCTGTGACACTAGCTATAGATTCCAAAGCTTCACTTCAGGTTTACTGTATCCCTTGGACCTTCTTATTGACGATGAAACACAGAAATTGCATCGGAATTAAATACAAAAGGCACAATGCCGACTTAAGGACAAGCAGACTGACTCTTCTTACTGACTTTGTTTTGAACCATTCCTGTGACACTAGTTATTGATTCAGATGCTTCACTTCAGGTTTATTGTATCCCTCTGACCTTCTTATTGACGATGAAACACAAAAATTGCATCGGAATTAAATAGAAAAGGCACAATGTCGACATAAGTACAAGAAGACTGACTCTTCTTACTGTCTATGTTTTGAACCATTCCTGTGACACTAGTTATAGATTCCGATGTTTCACTCCAGGTTTACTATATCCCTTGGACCTTCTTATTGACGATGAAACACAGGAATTGCATCGGAATTAAACACAAAAGGCACAATGCCGACTTAAGGACAAGAAGACTGACTCTTCTTATTGACTTTGCTTTGAACCATTCCTGTGACACTAGTTATAGATTCCGATGCTTCACTTCAGGTTTATTGTATCCCTCTGACCTTCTTATTGACGATGAAACACAGAAATTGCGTCGGAATTAAATAGAAAATGCACCATGCCGACTTAAGTACAAGAAGACTGACTCCTCTTACTGACTATGTTTTGAACCATTCCTGTGACACTAGTTATAGATTCCGATGCTTCACTCCAGGTTTACTGCATCCCTTTGACCTTCTTAGTGACGATGAAACACAGAAATTGCATCGGAATTAAATACAAAAGGCACAATGCCGACTTAAGTACAAGAAGACTAACTCTTCTTTCTGACTATGTTTTGAACCATTCCTGTGACACTAGTTATTGATTCCGATGCTTCACTTCAGGTTTACTGTATCCCTCTGACCTTCTTATTGACGATGAAACACAGAAATTGCATCGGAATTAAATAGCAAAGGCACAATGCCGACTTAAGTACAAGAAGACTGACTCTTCTTACTGCCTATGTTTTGAACCATCCGGTGACACTAGTTATAGATTCCGATGCTTCACTCCAAGTTTACTGTATCCCTTGGTCCTTCTTATTGACGATGAAACACAGAAATTGCATCGGAATTAAATACAAAAGGCACATCGCCGACTTAAGTACAAGAAGACTGACTCTTCTTACTGACTATGTTTGAACCATTCCTGTGACACTAGTTATCAATTCCGATGCTTCACTTCAGGTTTACTGTATCCCTTGGACCTTTTTATGGACGATGAAACACAGAAATTGCATCGGAATTAAATACAATAGACACAATGCCGACTTAAGTACAAGAAGACTGACTCTTCTTACTGTTTATGTTTTGAACCATTCCTGTGACACTAGTTATAGATTCCGATGCTTCACTCCAGGTTTACTGTATCCCTTGGACCTTCTTATTGACGATGAAACACAGAAATTGCATCGGAATTAATTTCAAAAGGCACAATGCCGACATAAGGACAAGAAGACTGACTCTTCTTACTGACTATGTTTTGAAGCATTCCTGTGACACTAGCTATAGATTCCGAAGCTTCACTTCAGGTTTACTGTATCCCTTGGACCTTCTTATTGACGATGAAACACAGAAATTGCATCGGAATGAAATAGAAAATGCACAATGCTAACTTAAGTACAAGAAGACTGACTCCTCTTACTGACTATGTTTTGAACCATTCCTGTGACACTAGTTATAGATTCCGATGCTTCACTTCAGGTTTATTGTATCCCTCTGACCTTCTTATTGACGATGAAACACAGAAATTGCGTCGGAATTAAATAGAAAATGCACAATGCCGACTTAAGTACAAGAAGACTGACTCCTCTTACTGACTATGTTTTGAACCATTGCTGTGACACTAGTTATAGATTCCGATGCTTCACTCCAGGTTTACTGCATCCCTTTGACCTTCTTAGTGACGATGAAACACAGAAATTGCATCGGAATTAAATACAAAAGGCACAATGCCGACTTAAGTACAAGAAGACTAACTCTTCTTTCTGACTATGTTTTGAACCATTCCTGTGACACTAGTTATTGATTCCGATGCTTCACTTCAGGTTTACTGTATCCCTCTGACCTTCTTATTGACGATGAAACACAGAAATTGCATCGGAATTAAATAGCAAAGGCACAATGCCGACTTAAGTACAAGAAGACTGACTCTTCTTACTGCCTATGTTTTGAACCATCCGGTGACACTAGTTATAGATTCCGATGCTTCACTCCAGGTTTACTGTATCCCTTGGACCTTCTTATTGACGATGAAACACAGAAAATGCATCGGAATTAAATACAAAAGGCACAATGCCGACATAAGTACAAGAAGACTGACTCTTCTTACTGACTATGTTTTGAACCATTCCTGTGACTCTAGTTATAAATTCCGATGCTTCACTTCAGGTTTACTGTATCCCTTGGACCTTATTATTGACGATGAAACACAGAAATTACATCGGAATTAAATACAAAATGCACAAAGCAGAATTAAGTACAAGAAGTCTGACTCTTCTTACTGTCTATGTTTTGAACCACTCCTGTGACACTAGTTATAGATTCCGATGCTTCACTCCAGGTTCACTGTATCCCTTGGACCTTCTTATTGACGATGAAACACAGAAAGTGCATCGGAATTAAATAGAAAAGGCACAATGCCGACTTAAGGACAAGAAGACTGACTCTTCTTACTGTCTAAGTTTTGAACCATTCCTGTGACACTAGTTATAGATTCCGATGCTTCACTCCAGGTTTACTGTATCCCTTGGACCTTCTTATTGACGATGAAACACAGAAATTGCATCGGAATTAATTACAAAAGGCACAATGCCGACATAAGGACAAGAAGACTGACTCTTCTTACTGACTATGTTTTGAAGCATTCCTGTGACACTAGCTATAGATTCCAAAGCTTCACTTCAGGTTTACTGTATCCCTTGGACCTTCTTATTGACGATGAAACACAGAAATTGCATCGGAATTAAATACAAAAGGCACAATGCCGACTTAAGGACAAGCAGACTGACTCTTCTTACTGACTTTGTTTTGAACCATTCCTGTGACACTAGTTATTGATTCAGATGCTTCACTTCAGGTTTATTGTATCCCTCTGACCTTCGTATTGACGATGAAACACAAAAATTGCATCGGAATTGAATAGAAAAGGCACAATGTCGACATAAGTACAAGAAGACTGACTCTTCTTACTGTCTATGTTTTGAACCATTCCTGTGACACTAGTTATAGATTCCGATGTTTCACTCCAGGTTTACTATATCCCTTGGGCCTTCTTATTGACGATGAAACACAGGAATTGCATCGGAATTAAACACAAAAGGCACAATGCCGACTTAAGGACAAGAAGACTGACTCTTCTTATTGACTTTGCCTTGAACCATTCCTGTGACACTAGTTATAGATTCCGATGCTTCACTTCAGGTTTATTGTATCCCTCTGACTTCTTATTGACGATGAAACACAGAAATTGCGTCGGAATTAAATAGAAAATGCACCATGCCGACTTAAGTACAAGAAGACTGACTCCTCTTACTGACTATGTTTTGAACCATTCCTGTGACACTAGTTATAGATTCCGATGCTTCACTCCAGGTTTACTGCATCCCTTTGACCTTCTTAGTGACGATGAAACACAGAAATTGCATCGGAATTAAATACAAAAGGCACAATGCCGACTTAAGTACAAGAAGACTAACTCTTCTTTCTGACTATGTTTTGAACCATTTCTGTGACACTAGTTATTGATTCCGATGCTTCACTTCAGGTTTACTGTATCCCTCTGACCTTCTTATTGACGATGAAACACAGAAATTGCATCGGAATTAAATAGCAAAGGCACAATGCCGACTTAAGTACAAGAAGACTGACTCTTCTTACTGCCTATGCTTTGAACCATCCGGTGACACTAGTTATAGATTCCGATGCTTCACTCCAAGTTTACTGTATCCCTTGGTCCTTCTTATTGACGATGAAACACAGAAATTGCATCGGAAATAAATACAAAAGGCACATCGCCGACTTAAGTACAAGAAGACTGACTCTTCTTACTGACTATGTTTGAACCATTCCTGTGACACTAGTTATCAATTCCGATGCTTCACTTCAGGTTTACTGTATCCCTTGGACCTTTTTATGGACGATGAAACACAGAAATTGCATCGGAATTAAATACAATAGACACAATGCCGACTTAAGTACAAGAAGACTGACTCTTCTTACTGTCTATGTTTTGAACCATTCCTGTGACACTAGTTATAGATTCCGATGCTTCACTCCAGGTTTACTGTATCCCTTGGACCTTCTTATTGACGATGAAACACAGAAATTGCATCGGAATTAATTTCAAAAGGCACAATGCCGACATAAGGACAAGAAGACTGACTCTTCTTACTGACTATGTTTTGAAGCATTCCTGTGACACTAGCTATAGATTCCGAAGCTTCACTTCAGGTTTACTGTATCCCTTGGACCTTCTTATTGACGATGAAACACAGAAATTGAATCGGAATGAAATAGAAAATGCACAATGCCAACTTAAGTACAAGAAGACTGACTCCTCTTACTGACTATGTTTTGAACCATTCCTGTGACACTAGTTATAGATTCCGATGCTTCACTTCAGGTTTATTGTATCCCTCTGACCTTCTTATTGACGATGAAACACAGAAATTGCGTCGGAATTAAATAGAAAATGCACAATGCCGACTTAAGTACAAGAAGACTGACTCCTCTTACTGACTATGTTTTGAACCATTCCTGTGACACTAGTTATAGATTCCGATGCTTCACTCCAGGTTTACTGCATCCCTTTGACCTTCTTAGTGACGATGAAACACAGAAATTGCATCGGAATTAAATACAAAAGGCACAATGCCGACTTAAGTACAAGAAGACTAACTCTTCTTTCTGACTATGTTTTGAACCATTCCTGTGACACTAGTTATTGATTCCGATGCTTCACTTCAGGTTTACTGTATCCCTCTGACCTTCTTATTGACGATGAAACACAGAAATTGCATCGGAATTAAATAGCAAAGGCACAATGCCGACTTAAGTACAAGAAGACTGACTCTTCTTACTGCCTATGTTTTGAACCATCCGGTGACACTAGTTATAGATTCCGATGCTTCACTCCAAGTTTACTGTATCCCTTGGTCCTTCTTAATGACGATGAAACACAGAAATTGCATCGGAATTAAATACAAAAGGCACATCGCCGACTTAAGTACAAGAAGACTGACTCTTCTTACTGACTATGTTTGAACCATTCCTGTGACACTAGTTATCAATTCCGATGCTTCACTTCAGGTTTACTGTATCCCTTGGACCTTCTTATGGACGATGAAACACAGAAATTGCATCGGAATTAAATACAATAGACACAATGCCGACTTAAGTACAAGAAGACTGACTCTTCTTACTGTCTATGTTTTGAACCATTCCTGTGACACTAGTTATAGATTCCGATGTTTCACTCCAGGTTTACTATATCCCTTGGACCTTCTTATTGACGATGAAACACAGGAATTGCATCGGAATTAAACACAAAAGGCACAATGCCGACTTAAGGACAAGAAGACTGACTCTTCTTATTGACTTTGCTTTGAACCATTCCTGTGACACTAGTTATAGATTCCGATGCTTCACTTCAGGTTTATTGTATCCCTCTGACCTTCTTATTGACGATGAAACACAGAAATTGCGTCGGAATTAAATAGAAAATGCACAATGCCGACTTAAGTACAAGAAGACTGACTCCTCTTACTGACTATGCTTTGAACCATTCCTGTGACACTAGTTATAGATTCCGATGCTTCACTCCAGGTTTACTGCATCCCTTTGACCTTCTTAGTGACGATGAAACACAGAAATTGCATCGGAATTAAATACAAAATGCACAATGCCGACTTAAGTACAAGAAGACTAACTCTTCTTTCTGACTATGTTTTGAACCAATCCTGTGACACTAGTTATTGATTCCGATGCTTCACTCCAGGTTTACTATATCCCTTGGACCTTCTTGTTGACGATGAAACACAGAAATTGCAACGGAATTAAGTACAAAAGGCACAATGCTGACTTAAGTTCAAGAAGACTAACTCTTCTTACTCACTATGTTTTGAACCATTCCTGTGACACTAGTTATGGATTCCGATGCTTCACTTCAGGTTTACTGTATCCCTCTGACCTTCTTATTGACGATGAAACACAGAAATTGTATCGGAATAAACTACAAAATGCACGATGCCGATTTCAGTTCAAGAAGACTGACTCTTCTTACTGTCCATTTTTGAACCATTCCTGTGATACTAGTTATAGACTCCGATGCTTCACTCCAGGTTTACTGTATCCCTTGGACCTTCTTATTGACGATGAAACACAGAAAATGCATCGGAATTAAATACAAAAGGCACAATGCCGACATAAGTACAAGAAGACTGACTCTTCTTACTGACTATGTTTTGAACCATTCCTGTGACTCTAGTTATAAATTCCGATGCTTCACTTCAGGTTTACTGTATCCCTTGGACCTTATTATTGACGATGAAACACAGAAATTACATCGGAATTAAATACAAAATGCACAAAGCAGAATTAAGTACAAGAAGTCTGACTCTTCTTACTGTCTATGTTTTGAACCACTCCTGTGACACTAGTTATAGATTCCGATGCTTCACTCCAGGTTCACTGTATCCCTTGGACCTTCTTATTGACGATGAAACACAGAAAGTGCATCGGAATTAAATAGAAAAGGCACAATGCCGACTTAAGGACAAGAAGACTGACTCTTCTTACTGTCTAAGTTTTGAACCATTCCTGTGACACTAGTTATAGATTCCGATGCTTCACTCCAGGTTTACTGTATCCCTTGGACCTTCTTATTGACGATGAAACACAGAAATTGCATCGGAATTAATTACAAAAGGCACAATGCCGACATAAGGACAAGAAGACTGACTCTTCTTACTGACTATGTTTTGAAGCATTCCTGTGACACTAGCTATAGATTCCAAAGCTTCACTTCAGGTTTACTGTATCCCTTGGACCTTCTTATTGACGATGAAACACAGAAATTGCATCGGAATTAAATACAAAAGGCACAATGCCGACTTAAGGACAAGCAGACTGACTCTTCTTACTGACTTTGATTTGAACCATTCCTGTGACACTAGTTATTGATTCAGATGCTTCACTTCAGGTTTATTGTATCCCTCTGACCTTCTTATTGACGATGAAACACAAAAATTGCATCGGAATTAAATAGAAAAGGCACAATGTCGACATAAGTACAAGAAGACTGACTCTTCTTACTGTCTATGTTTTGAACCATTCCTGTGACACTAGTTATAGATTCCGATGTTTCACTCCAGGTTTACTATATCCCTTGGACCTTCTTATTGACGATGAAACACAGGAATTGCATCGGAATTAAACACAAAAGGCACAATGCCGACTTAAGGACAAGAAGACTGACTCTTCTTATTGACTTTGCTTTGAACCATTCCTGTGACACTAGTTATAGATTCCGATGCTTCACTTCAGGTTTATTGTATCCCTCTGACCTTCTTATTGACGATGAAACACAGAAATTGCGTCGGAATTAAATAGAAAATGCACCATGCCGACTTAAGTACAAGAAGACTGACTCCTCTTACTGACTATGTTTTGAACCATTCCTGTGACACTAGTTATAGATTCCGATGCTTCACTCCAGGTTTACTGCATCCCTTTGACCTTCTTAGTGACGATGAAACACAGAAATTGCATCGGAATTAAATACAAAAGGCACAATGCCGACTTAAGTACAAGAAGACTAACTCTTCTTTCTGACTATGTTTTGAACCATTCCTGTGACACTAGTTATTGATTCCGATGCTTCACTTCAGGTTTACTGTATCCCTCTGACCTTCTTATTGACGATGAAACACAGAAATTGCATCGGAATTAAATAGCAAAGGCACAATGCCGACTTAAGTACAAGAAGACTGACTCTTCTTACTGCCTATGTTTTGAACCATCCGGTGACACTAGTTATAGATTCCGATGCTTCACTCCAAGTTTACTGTATCCCTTGGTCCTTCTTATTGACGATGAAACACAGAAATTGCATCGGAATTAAATACAAAAGGCACATCGCCGACTTAAGTACAAGAAGACTGACTCTTCTTACTGACTATGTTTGAACCATTCCTGTGACACTAGTTATCAATTCCGATGCTTCACTTCAGGTTTACTGTATCCCTTGGACCTTTTTATGGACGATGAAACACAGAAATTGCATCGGAATTAAATACAATAGACACAATGCCGACTTAAGTACAAGAAGACTGACTCTTCTTACTGTCTATGTTTTGAACCATTCCTGTGACACTAGTTATAGATTCCGATGCTTCACTCCAGGTTTACTGTATCCCTTGGACCTTCTTATTGACGATGAAACACAGAAATTGCATCGGAATTAATTTCAAAAGGAACAATGCCGACATAAGGACAAGAAGACTGACTCTTCTTACTGACTATGTTTTGAAGCATTCCTGTGACACTAGCTATAGATTCCGAAGCTTCACTTCAGGTTTACTGTATCCCTTGGACCTTCTTATTGACGATGAAACATAGAAATTGCATCGGAATGAAATAGAAAATGCACAATGCCAACTTAAGTACAAGAAGACTGACTCCTCTTACTGACTATGTTTTGAACCATTCCTGTGACACTAGTTATAGATTCCGATGCTTCACTTCAGGTTTATTGTATCCCTCTGACCTTCTTATTGACGATGAAACACAGAAATTGCGTCGGAATTAAATAGAAAATGCACAATGCCGACTTAAGTACAAGAAGACTGACTCCTCTTACTGACTATGTTTTGAACCATTCCTGTGACACTAGTTATAGATTCCGATGCTTCACTCCAGGTTTACTGCATCCCTTTGACCTTCTTAGTGACGATGAAACACAGAAATTGCATCGGAATTAAATACAAAAGGCACAATGCCGACTTAAGTACAAGAAGACTAACTCTTCTTTCTGACTATGTTTTGAACCATTCCTGTGACACTAGTTATTGATTCCGATGCTTCACTTCAGGTTTACTGTATCCCTCTGACCTTCTTATTGACGATGAAACACAGAAATTGCATCCGAATTAAATAGCAAAGGCACAATGCCGACTTAAGTACAAGAAGACTGACTCTTCTTACTGCCTATGTTTTGAACCATCCGGTGACACTAGTTATAGATTCCGATGCTTCACTCCAGGTTTACTGTATCCCTTGGACCTTCTTATTGACGATGAAACACAGAAAATGCATCGGAATTAAATACAAAAGGCACAATGCCGACATAAGTACAAGAAGACTGACTCTTCTTACTGACTATGTTTTGAACCATTCCTGTGACTCTAGTTATAAATTCCGATGCTTCACTTCAGGTTTACTGTATCCCTTGGACCTTATTATTGACGATGAAACACAGAAATTACATCGGAATTAAATACAAAATGCACAAAGCAGAATTAAGTACAAGAAGTCTGACTCTTCTTACTGTCTATGTTTTGAACCACTCCTGTGACACTAGTTATAGATTCCGATGCTTCACTCCAGGTTCACTGTATCCCTTGGACCTTCTTATTGACGATGAAACACAGAAAGTGCATCGGAATTAAATAGAAAAGGCACAATGCCGACTTAAGGACAAGAAGACTGACTCTTCTTACTGTCTAAGTTTTGAACCATTCCTGTGACACTAGTTATAGATTCCGATGCTTCACTCCAGGTTTACTGTATCCCTTGGACCTTCTTATTGACGATGAAACACAGAAATTGCATCGGAATTAATTACAAAAGGCACAATGCCGACATAAGGACAAGAAGACTGACTCTTCTTACTGACTATGTTTTGAAGCATTCCTGTGACACTAGCTATAGATTCCAAAGCTTCACTTCAGGTTTACTGTATCCCTTGGACCTTCTTATTGACGATGAAACACAGAAATTGCATCGGAATTAAATACAAAAGGCACAATGCCGACTTAAGGACAAGCAGACTGACTCTTCTTACTGGCTTTGTTTTGAACCATTCCTGTGACACTAGTTATTGATTCAGATGCTTCACTTCAGGTTTATTGTATCCCTCTGACCTTCTTATTGACGATGAAACACAAAAATTGCATCGGAATTAAATAGAAAAGGCACAATGTCGACATAAGTACAAGAAGACTGACTCTTCTTACTGTCTATGTTTTGAACCATTCCTGTGACACTAGTTATAGATTCCGATGTTTCACTCCAGGTTTACTATATCCCTTGGACCTTCTTATTGACGATGAAACACAGGAATTGCATCGGAATTAAACACAAAAGGCACAATGCCGACTTAAGGACAAGAAGACTGACTCTTCTTATTGACTTTGCCTTGAACCATTCCTGTGACACTAGTTATAGATTCCGATGCTTCACTTCAGGTTTATTGTATCCCTCTGACCTTCTTATTGACGATGAAACACAGAAATTGCGTCGGAATTAAATAGAAAATGCACCATGCCGGCTTAAGTACAAGAAGACTGACTCCTCTTACTGACTATGTTTTGAACCATTCCTGTGACACTAGTTATAGATTCCGATGCTTCACTCCAGGTTTACTGCATCCCTTTGACCTTCTTAGTGACGATGAAACACAGAAATTGCATCGGAATTAAATACAAAAGGCACAATGCCGACTTAAGTACAAGAAGACTAACTCTTCTTTCTGACTATGTTTTGAACCATTTCTGTGACACTAGTTATTGATTCCGATGCTTCACTTCAGGTTTACTGTATCCCTCTGACCTTCTTATTGACGATGAAACACAGAAATTGCATCGGAATTAAATAGCAAAGGCACAATGCCGACTTAAGTACAAGAAGACTGACTCTTCTTACTGCCTATGTTTTGAACCATCCGGTGACACTAGTTATAGATTCCGATGCTTCACTCCAAGTTTACTGTATCCCTTGGTCCTTCTTATTGACGATGAAACACAGAAATTGCATCGGAATTAAATACAAAAGGCACATCGCCGACTTAAGTACAAGAAGACTGACTCTTCTTACTGACTATGTTTGAACCATTCCTGTGACACTAGTTATCAATTCCGATGCTTCACTTCAGGTTTACTGTATCCCTTGGACCTTTTTATGGACGATGAAACACAGAAATTGCATCGGAATTAAATACAATAGACACAATGCCGACTTAAGTACAAGAAGACTGACTCTTCTTACTGTCTATGTTTTGAACCATTCCTGTGACACTAGTTATAGATTCCGATGCTTCACTCCAGGTTTACTGTATCCCTTGGACCTTCTTATTGACGATGAAACACAGAAATTGCATCGGAATTAATTTCAAAAGGCACAATGCCGACATAAGGACAAGAAGACTGACTCTTCTTACTGACTATGTTTTGAAGCATTCCTGTGACACTAGCTATAGATTCCGAAGCTTCACTTCAGGTTTACTGTATCCCTTGGACCTTCTTATTGACGATGAAACACAGAAATTGCATCGGAATGAAATAGAAAATGCACAATGCCAACTTAAGTACAAGAAGACTGACTCCTCTTACTGACTATGTTTTGAACCATTCCTGTGACACTAGTTATAGATTCCGATGCTTCACTTCAGGTTTATTGTATCCCTCTGACCTTCTTATTGACGATGAAACACAGAAATTGCGTCGGAATTAAATAGAAAATGCACAATGCCGACTTAAGTACAAGAAGACTGACTCCTCTTACTGACTATGTTTTGAACCATTCCTGTGACACTAGTTATAGATTCCGATGCTTCACTCCAGGTTTACTGCATCCCTTTGACCTTCTTAGTGACGATGAAACACAGAAATTGCATCGGAATTAAATACAAAAGGCACAATGCCGACTTAAGTACAAGAAGACTAACTCTTCTTTCTGACTATGTTTTGAACCATTCCTGTGACACTAGTTATTGATTCCGATGCTTCACTTCAGGTTTACTGTATCCCTCTGACCTTCTTATTGACGATGAAACACAGAAATTGCATCGGAATTAAATAGCAAAGGCACAATGCCGACTTAAGTACAAGAAGACTGACTCTTCTTACTGCCTATGTTTTGAACCATCCGGTGACACTAGTTATAGATTCCGATGCTTCACTCCAAGTTTACTGTATCCCTTGGTCCTTCTTAATGACGATGAAACACAGAAATTGCATCGGAATTAAATACAAAAGGCACATCGCCGACTTAAGTACAAGAAGACTGACTCTTCTTACTGACTATGTTTGAACCATTCCTGTGACACTAGTTATCAATTCCGATGCTTCACTTCAGGTTTACTGTATCCCTTGGACCTTCTTATGGACGATGAAACACAGAAATTGCATCGGAATTAAATACAATAGACACAATGCCGACTTAAGTACAAGAAGACTGACTCTTCTTACTGTCTATGTTTTGAACCATTCCTGTGACACTAGTTATAGATTCCGATGTTTCACTCCAGGTTTACTATATCCCTTGGACCTTCTTATTGACGATGAAACACAGGAATTGCATCGGAATTAAACACAAAAGGCACAATGCCGACTTAAGGACAAGAAGACTGACTCTTCTTATTGACTTTGCTTTGAACCATTCCTGTGACACTAGTTATAGATTCCGATGCTTCACTCCAGGTTTACTATATCCCTTGGACCTTCTTGTTGACGATGAAACACAGAAATTGCAACGGAATTAAGTACAAAAGGCACAATGCTGACTTAAGTTCAAGAAGACTAACTCTTCTTACTGACTATGTTTTGAACCATTCCTGTGACACTAGTTATGGATTCCGATGCTTCACTTCAGGTTTACTGTATCCCTCTGACCTTCTTATTGACGATGAAACACAGAAATTGCATCGGAATAAAATACAAAATGCACGATGCCGATTTCAGTTCAAGAAGACTGACTCTTCTTACTGTCCATTTTTGAACCAGTCCTGTGACACTAGTTATAGACTCCGATGCTTCACTCCAGGTTTACTGTATCCCTTGGTCCTTCTTAATGACGATGAAACACAGAAATTGCATCGGAATTAAATACAAAAGGCACAATGTCGACGTAAGTACAAGAAGTCTGACTCTTCTTACTGTCTATGTTTTGAACCATTCCTGTGACACTAGTTATAGATTCCGATGCTTCACTCCAGGTTTACTGTATCCCTTGGACCTTCTTATTGACGATGAAACACAGAAAATGCATCGGAATTAAATACAAAAGGCACAATGCCGACATAAGTACAAGAAGACTGACTCTTCTTACTGACTATGTTTTGAACCATTCCTGTGACTCTAGTTATAAATTCCGATGCTTCACTTCAGGTTTACTGTATCCTTTGGACCTTATTATTGACGATGAAACACAGAAATTACATCGGAATTAAATACAAAATGCACAAAGCAGAATTAAGTACAAGAAGTCTGACTCTTCTTACTGTCTATGTTTTGAACCACTGCTGCGACACTAGTTATAGATTCCGATGCTTCACTCCAGGTTCACTGTATCCCTTGGACCTTCTTATTGACGATGAAACACAGAAATTGCATCGGAATTAAATAGAAAAGGCACAATGCCGACTTAAGGACAAGAAGACTGACTCTTCTTACTGTCTAAGTTTTGAACCATTCCTGTGACACTAGTTATAGATTCCGATGCTTCACTCCAGGTTTACTGTATCCCTTGGACCTTCTTATTGACGATGAAACACAGAAATTGCATCGGAATTAATTACAAAAGGCACAATGCCGACATAAGGACAAGAAGACTGACTCTTCTTACTGACTATGTTTTGAAGCATTCCTGTGACACTAGCTATAGATTCCAAAGCTTCACTTCAGGTTTACTGTATCCCTTGGACCTTCTTATTGACGATGAAACACAGAAATTGCATCGGAATTAAATACAAAAGGCACAATGCCGACTTAAGGACAAGCAGACTGACTCTTCTTACTGACTTTGTTTTGAACCATTCCTGTGACACTAGTTATTGATTCAGATGCTTCACTTCAGGTTTATTGTATCCCTCTGACCTTCTTATTGACGATGAAACACAAAAATTGCATCGGAATTAAATAGAAAAGGCACAATGTCGACATAAGTACAAGAAGACTGACTCTTCTTACTGTCTATGTTTTGAACCATTCCTGTGACACTAGTTATAGATTCCGATGTTTCACTCCAGGTTTACTATATCCCTTGGACCTTCTTATTGACGATGAAACACAGGAATTGCATCGGAATTAAACACAAAAGGCACAATGCCGACTTAAGGACAAGAAGACTGACTCTTCTTATTGACTTTGCCTTGAACCATTCCTGTGACACTAGTTATAGATTCCGATGCTCCACTTCAGGTTTATTGTATCCCTCTGACCTTCTTATTGACGAGGAAACACAGAAATTGCGTCGGAATTAAATAGAAAATGCACAATGCCGACTTAAGTACAAGAAGACTGACTCCTCTTACTGACTACGTTTTGAACCATTCCTGTGACACTAGTTATAGATTCCGATGCTTCACTCCAGGTTTACTGCATCCCTTTGACCTTCTTAGTGACGATGAAACACAGAAATTGCATCGGAATTAAATACAAAAGGCACAATGCCGACTTAAGTACAAGAAGACTAACTCTTCTTTCTGACTATGTTTTGAACCATTCCTGTGACACTAGTTATTGATTCCGATGCTTCACTTCAGGTTTACTGTATCCCTCTGACCTTCTTATTGACGATGAAACACAGAAATTGCATCGGAATTAAATAGCAAAGGCACAATGCCGACTTAAGTACAAGAAGACTGACTCTTCTTACTGCCTATGTTTTGAACCATCCGGTGACACTAGTTATAGATTCCGATGCTTCACTCCAAGTTTACTGTATCCCTTGGTCCTTCTTATTGACGATGAAACACAGAAATTGCATCGGAATTAAATACAAAAGGCACATCGCCGACTTATGTACAAGAAGACTGACTCTTCTTACTGACTATGTTTGAACCATTCCTGTGACACTAGTTATCAATTCCGATGCTTCACTTCAGGTTTACTGTATCCCTTGGACTTTCTTATGGACGATGAAACACAGAAATTGCATCGGAATTAAATACAATAGACACAATGCCGACTTAAGTACAAGAAGACTGACTCTTCTTACTGTCTTTGTTTTGAACCATTCCTGTGACACTAGTTATAGATTCCGATGTTTCACTCCAGGTTTACTATATCCCTTGGACCTTCTTATTGACGATGAAACACAGGAATTGCATCGGAATTAAACACAAAAGGCACAATGCCGACTTAAGGACAAGAAGACTGACTCTTCTTATTGACTTTGTATTGAACCATTCCTGTGACACTAGTTATAGATTCCGATGCTTCACTTCAGGTTTATTGTATCCCTCTGACCTTCTTATTGACGATGAAACACAGAAATTGCGTCGGAATTAAATAGAAAATGCACAATGCCGACTTAAGTACAAGAAGACTGACTCCTCTTACTGACTATGTTTTGAACCATTCCTGTGACACTAGTTATAGATTCCGATGCTTCACTCCAGGTTTACTGCATCCCTTTGACCTTCTTAGTGACGATGAAACACAGAAATTGCATCGGAATTAAATACAAAATGCACAATGCCGACTTAAGTACAAGAAGACTAACTCTTCTTTCTGACTATGTTTTGAACCAATCCTGTGACACAAGTTATTGATTCCGATGCTTCACTCCAGGTTTACTATATCCCTTGGACCTTCTTGTTGACGATGAAACACAGAAATTGCAGCGGAATTAAGTACAAAAGGCACAATGCTGACTTAAGTTCAAGAAGACTAACTCTTCTTACTGACTATGTTTTGAACCATTCCTGTGACACTAGTTATGGATTCCGATGCTTCACTTCAGGTTTACTGTATCCCTCTGACCTTCTTATTGACGATGAAACACAGAAATTGCATCGGAATAAAATACAAAATGCACGATGCCGATTTCAGTTCAAGAAGACTGACTCTTCTTACTGTCCATTTTTGAACCAGTCCTGTGACACTAGTTATAGACTCCGATGCTTCACTCCAGGTTTACTGTATCCCTTGGTCCTTCTTAATGACGATGAAACACAGAAATTGCATCGGAATTAAATACAAAAGGCACAATGTCGACGTAAGTACAAGAAGTCTGACTCTTCTTACTGTCTATGTTTTGAACCATTCCTGTGACACTAGTTATAGATTCCGATGCTTCACTCCAGGTTTACTGTATCCCTTGGACCTTCTTATTGACGATGAAACACAGAAATTTAATCGGAATTAAATACAAAAGGCACAATGCCGACATAAGTACAAGAAGACTGACTCTTCTTACTGACTATGTTTTGAACCATTCCTGTGACTCTAGTTATAAATTCCGATGCTTCACTTCAGGTTTACTGTATCCCTTGGACCTTATTATTGACGATGAAACACAGAAATTACATCGGAATTAAATACAAAATGCACAAAGCAGAATTAAGTACAAGAAGTCTGACTCTTCTTACTGTCTATGTTTTGAACCACTCCTGTGACACTAGTTATAGATTCCGATGCTTCACTCCAGGTTCACTGTATCCCTTGGACATTCTTATTGACGATGAAACACAGAAATTGCATCGGAATTAAATAGAAAAGGCACAATGCCGACATAAGGACAAGAAGACTGACTCTTCTTACTGACTATGTTTTGAAGCATTCCTGTGACACTAGCTATAGATTCCAAAGCTTCACTTCAGGTTTACTGTATCCCTTGGACCTTCTTATTGACGATGAAACACAGAAATTGCATCGGAATTAAATACAAAAGGCACAATGCCGACTTAAGGACAAGCAGACTGACTCTTCTTACTGACTTTGCTTTGAACCATTTCTGTGACACTAGTTATTGATTCAGATGCTTCACTTCAGGTTTATTGTATCCCTCTGACCTTCTTATTGACGATGAAACACAAAAATTGCATCGGAATTAAATAGAAAAGGCACAATGTCGACATAAGTACAAGAAGACTGACTCTTCTTACTGTCTATGTTTTGAACCATTCCTGTGACACTAGTTATAGATTCCGATGTTTCACTCCAGGTTTACTATATCCCTTGGACCTTCTTATTGACGATGAAACACAGGAATTGCATCGGAATTAAACACAAAAGGCACAATGCCGACTTAAGGACAAGAAGACTGACTCTTCTTATTGACTTTGCTTTGAACCATTCCTGTGACACTAGTTATAGATTCCGATGCTTCACTTCAGGTTTATTGTATCCCTCTGACCTTCTTATTGACGATGAAACACAGAAATTGCGTCGGAATTAAATAGAAAATGCACAATGCCGACTTAAGTACAAGAAGACTGACTCCTCTTACTGACTATGTTTTGAACCATTCCTGTGACACTAGTTATAGATTCCGATGCTTCACTCCAGGTTTACTGCATCCCTTTGACCTTCTTAGTGACGATGAAACACAGAAATTGCATCGGAATTAAATACAAAAGGCACAATGCCGACTTAAGTACAAGAAGACTAACTCTTCTTTCTGACTATGTTTTGAACCATTCCTGTGACACTAGTTATTGATTCCGATGCTTCACTTCAGGTTTACTGTATCCCTCTGACCTTCTTATTGACGATGAAACACAGAAATTGCATCGGAATTAAATAGCAAAGGCACAATGCCGACTTAAGTACAAGAAGACTGACTCTTCTTACTGCCTATGTTTTGAACCATCCGGTGACACTAGTTATAGATTCCGATGCTTCACTCCAAGTTTACTGTATCCCTTGAGCCTTCTTTTTGACGATGAAACACAGAAATTGCATCGGAATTAAATACAAAATGCACAAAGCAGAATTAAGTACAAGAAGTCTGACTCTTCTTACTGTCTATGTTTTGAACCACTCCTGTGACACTAGTTATAGATTCCGATGCTTCACTCCAGGTTCACTGTATCCCTTGGACCTTCGTATTGACGATGAAACACAGAAATTGCATCGGAATTAAATAGAAAAGGCACAATGCCGACATAAGGACAAGAAGACTGACTCTTCTTACTGACTATGTTTGAACCATTCCTGTGACACTAGTTATCAATTCCGATGCTTCACTTCAGGTTTACTGTATCCCTTGGACCTTCTTATGGACGATGAAACACAGAAATTGCATCGGAATTAAATACAATAGACACAATGCCGACTTAAGTACAAGAAGACTGACTCTTCTTACTGTCTATGTTTTGAACCATTCCTGTGACACTAGTTATAGATTCCGATGCTTCACTTCAGGTTTACTGTATCCCTTGGACCTTCTTATTGACGATGAAACACAGAAATTGCATCGGAATTAATTTCAAAAGGCACAATGCCGACATAAGGACAAGAAGACTGACTCTTCTTACTGACTATGTTTTGAAGAATTCCTGTGACACTAGCTATAGATTCCGAAGCTTCAGTTCAGGTTTACTGTATCCCTTGGACCTTCTTATTGACGATGAAACACAGAAATTGCATCGGAATGAAATACAAAAGGCACAATGCCGACTTCAGGAGAAGAAGACTGACTCTTCTTACTGACTTTGTTTTGAACCATTCCTGTGACATTAGTTATAGATTCCGATGCTTCTCTTCAGGTTTATTGTATCCCAATGACCTTCTTATTGACGATGAAACACAGAAATTGCATCGGAATTAAATAGAAAAGGCACAATGTCGACGTAAGTACAAGAAGACTGACTCTTCTTACTGTCTATGTTTTGAACCATTCCTGTGACACTAGTTATAGATTCCGATGCTTCACTCCAGGTTTACTATATCCATTGGACCTTCTTATTGATGATGAAACACAGAAATTGCATCCCAATTAATTACAAAAGACACAATGCCGACTTAAGTACAAGAAGACTGACTCTTCTTACTGACTATGTTTTGAACCATTCCATTGACACTAGTTATAGATTCCGATGCTTCACTCCATGTTTACTGTATCCCTTGGACCTTCTTATTGACGATGAAACACAGAAATTGCATCGGAATTAAATACAAAAGGTACAAAGCCGACTTAAGGACAAGAAGACTGACTCTTCTTACTGACTTTGCTTTGAACCATTTCTGTGACACTAGTTATAGATTCCGATGCTTCAATTCAGGTTCATTGTATCCCTCTGACCTTCTTATTGACGATGAAACACAGAAATTGCTTCGGAATTAAATGAAAAGGCACAATGTCGACTTAAGTACAAGAAGACTGACTCTTCATACTGGCTATGTTTTGAACCATTCCTGTGACACTAGTTATATATTCCGATGCTTCACTCCAGGTTTACTGTATCCCTTAAACCTTCTTCTTTACGATGAAACACAGAAATTGCATCGGAATTAAAAAGAAAAGGCACAATCCCGACTTAAGTACACGAAGACTGACTCATCTTACTGACTATGTTTTGAACCATTCCTGTGACACTAGTTATAGATTCGGATGCTTCACTCCAGGGTTACTGTATCCCTTGGACCTTCTTATTGACGATGAAACACAGAAATTGCATCGGAATTAAATAGAAAAGGCACAAAGCCGACTTAAGGACAAAAACCTGACGCTTCTTACTGACTATGTTTTGAACCATTCCTGTGACACTAGTTATAGATCCGATGCTTCACTTCAGGTTTACTGTATCCCTTGGACCTTCTTATTGACGATGAAACACAGAAAATGCATCGGAATTAAATACAAAAGGCACAATGCCGACATAAGTACAAGAAGACTGACTCTTCTTACTGACTATGTTTTGAACCATTCCTGTGACACTAGTTATAAATTCCGATGCTTCACTTCAGGTTTACTGTATCCCTTGGACCTTCTTATTGACGATGAAACACAGAAATTGCATCGGAATTAAATACAAAATGCACAAAGCAGAATTAAGTACAAGAAGTCTGACTCTTCTTACTGTCTATGTTTTGAACCACTCCTGTGACACTAGTTATAGATTCCGATGCTTCACTCCAGGTTCACTGTATCCCTTGGACCTTCTTATTGACGATGAAAAACAGAAATTGCTTCGGAATTAAATAGAAAAGGCACAATGCCGACTTAAGGACAAGAAGACTGACTCTTCCTACTGTCTATGTTTTGAACCATTCCTGTGACACTAGTTATAGATTCCGATGCTTCACTCCAGGTTTACTGTATCCCTTGGACCTTCTTATTGACGATGAAACACAGAAATTGCATCGGAATTAATTACAAAAGGCACAATGCCGACATATGGACAAGAAGACTGACTCTTCTTACTGACTATGTTTTGAAGCATTCCTGTGACACTAGCTATAGATTCCGAAGCTTCACTTCAGGTTTACTGTATCCCTTGGACCTTCTTATTGACGATGAAACACAGAAATTGCATCGGAATTAAATACAAAAGGCACAATGCCGACTTAAGGACAAGCAGACTGACTCTTCTTACTGACTTTGTTTTGAACCATTCCTGTGACACTAGTTATTGATTCAGATGCTTCCCTTCAGGTTTATTGTATCCCTCTGACCTTCTTATTGACGATGAAACACAAAAATTGCATCGGAATTAAATAGAAAAGGCACAATGTCGACGTAAGTACAAGAAGACTGACTCTTCTTACTGTCTATGTTTTGAACCATTCCTGTGACACTAGTTATAGATTCCGATGCTTCACTCCAGGTTTACTATATCCCTTGGACCTTCTTATTGACGATGAAACACAAAAATTGCTTCGGAATTAAATAGAAAAGGCACAATGCCGACATAAGTACAAGAAGACTGACTCTCCTTGCTGACTATGTTTTGAACCATTCCATTGACACTAGTTATAGATTCCGATGCTTCACTCCCGGTTTAGTATATCCCTTGGACCTTCTTATTGACGATGAAACACAGGAATTGCATCGGAATGAAATACAAAAGGCACAATGCCGACTTAAGGACAAGAAGACTGACTCTTCTTATTGACATTGCTTTGAACCATTCCTGTGACACTAGTTATAGATTCCCATGCTTCACTTCACGTTTATTGTATCCCTCTGACCTTCTTATTGACGATGAAACACAGAAATTGCGTCGGAATTAAATAGAAAATGCACAATGCCGACTTAAGTACAAGAAGACTGCCTCCTCTTACTGACTATGTTTGAACCATTCCTGTGACACTAGTTATAGATTCCGATGCTTCACTCCAGGTTTACTGCATCCCTTGGACCTTCTTAGTGACGATGAAACACAGAAATTGCATCGGAATTAAATACAAAAGGCACAATGCCGACTTAAGTACAAGAAGACTAACTCTTCTTTCTGACTATGTTTTGAACCATTCCTGTGACACTAGTTATAGATTCCGATGCTTCACTCCAGGTTTTGCTGTATCTCTTGGACCTTGTTATTGACGATGAAACACAGAAATTGCATCGGAATTAAATACAAATAGCACAATGCCGTATTAAGTACAAGAAGACTGACTCTCCTTACTGACTATGTTTTGAACCATTCCTGTGACGCAAGTTATAGATTCAGATGCTTCACTCCAGGTTTACTGTATCCCTTGGAGATTCTTATTGACGATGAAACACAGAAATTGCATCGGAATTAAATACAAAAGGCACTAAGCCGAAATAAGTACAAGAAGACTGACTCTTCTTACTGTCCATGTTTTGAACCATTCCTGCGACACTAGTTATTGAATCCGATGCTTCACTCCATGTTCACTGTATCCCTTGGACCTTCTTATTGACGATGAAACAAAGAAATTGCATCGGAATTAAATAGAAAAGGCACAATGCCGACTTAAGTACAAGAAGTTTGACTCTTCTTACTGACTATGTTTTGAACCATTCCTGTGACACTAGTTATAGATCAGATGCTTCACTTCAGATTTACTGCATACCTTGGACCTTCTTATTGACGATGAAACTCAGAAATTGCATCGGAATTAAATACAAACGGCGCAATGCCGACTTATGTACAAGAAGACTGACTCTTCCCACTGTCTATGTTTTGAACCATTCCTGTGACACTAGATATAGATTCCGAAGCTTCACTTCAGGTTTACTGTATCCCTTTGACCTTCTTATTGACGATGAAACACAGAAATTGCATCGGAATAAAATACAAAATGCACGATGCCGATTTCAGTTCAAGAAGACTGACTCTTCTTACTATCCATTTTTGAACCAGCCCTGTGACACTAGTTATAGACTCCGATGCTTCACACCAGAATTACTGTATCCCTTGGACCTTCTTAATGACGATGAAACACAGAAATTGCATCGGAATTAAATACAAAAGGCACAATGTCGACGTAAGTACAAGAAGACTGACTCTTCTTACTGACTATGTTTTGGACCATTCCTGTGACACTAGTTATAAATACCGATGCTTCACTTCAGGTTTACTGTATCCCTTGGACCTTCTTATTGACGATGAAACACAGAAATTACATCGGAATTAAATACAATATGCACAAAGCAGATTTAAGTACAAGAAGTCTGAATCTTCTTACTGTCTATGTTTTGAACTACTCCTGTGACACTAGTTATAGATTCCGATGCTTCACTCCAGGTTCACTGTATCCCTTGGACCTTCTTATTGACGATGAAACACAGAAATTGCATCGGAATTAAATGGAAAAGCACACTGCCGACTTAAGGACAAGAAGACTGACTCTTCTTACTGTCTATGTTTTGAACCATTCCTGTGACACTAGTTATAGATTCCGATGCTTCACTCCAGGTTTACTGTATCCCTTGGACCTTCTTATTGACGATGAAACACAGAAATTGCATCGGAATTAATTACAAAAGGCACTATGCCGACATAAGTACAAGAAGACTGACTCTTCTTACTGACTATGTTTTGAAGCGTTCCTGTGACACTAGCTATAGATTCCAAAGCTTTACTTCAGGTTTACTGTATCCCTTGGACCTTCTTATTGACGATGAAACACAGAAATTGCATCGGAATTAAATACAAAAGGCACAATGCCGACTTAAGGACAAGCAGACTGACTCTTCTTACTGACTATGTTTTGAACCATTCCTGTGACACTAGTTATTGATTCAGATGCTTCACTTCAGGTTTATTGTATCCCTCTGACCTTCTTATTGACGATGAAGCACAAAAATTGCATCGGAATTAAGTAGAAAAGGCACAATGTCGGCATAAGTACAAGAAGACTGACTCTTCTTACTGTCTATATTTTGAACCATTCCTGTGACACTAGTTATAGATTCCGATGCTTCACTCCAGGTTTTCTTTATCCCTTGGACCTTCTTATTGACGATGAAACACAGGAATTGCATCGGAATTAAACACAAAAGGCACAATGCCGACTTAAGGACAAGAAGACTGACTCTTCTTATTGACTTTGCTTTAAAACCATTCCTGTGACACTAGTTATAGATTCCAATGCTTCACTTCAGGTTTATTGTATCCCTCTGACCTTCTTATTGACGATGAAACACAAAAATTGCGTCGGAATTAAATAGAAAATGCACAATGCCGACTTAAGTACAAGAAGACTGACTCCTCATACTGACTATGTTTTGAACCATTCCTGTGACACTAGTTATAGATTCCGATGCTTCACTCCAGGTTTACTGCATCCCTTTGACCTTCTTAGTGACGATGAAACACAGAAATTGCATCGGAATTAAATACAAAAGGCACAATGCCGACTTAAGTACAAGAAGACTAACTCTTCTTTCTGACTATGTTTTGAACCATTCCTGTGACACTAGTTATTGATTCCGATGCTTCACTTCAGGTTTACTGTATCCCTCTGACCTTCTTATTGACGATGAAACACAGAAATTGCATCGGAATTAAATAGAAAAGGCACAATGCCGACTTAAGTACAAGAAGACTGACTCTTCTTACTGCCTATGTTTTGAACCATCCCGTTGACACTAGTTATAGATTCCGATGCTTCACTCCAAGTTTACTGTATCCCTTGGTCCTTCTTATTGACGATGAAACACAGAAATTGCATCGGAATTAAATACAAAAGGCACATCGCCGACTTAAGTACAAGAAGACTGACTCTTCTTACTGACTATGTTTGAACCATTCCTGTGACACTAGTTATCAATTCCGATGCTTCACTTCAGGTTTACTGTATCCCTTGGACCTTCTTATGGACGATGAAACACAGAAATTGCATCGGAATTAAATACAAAAGACACAATGCCGACTTAAGTACAAGAAGATTGACTCTTCTTACTGTCTATGCTTTGAACCATTCCTGCGACACTAGTTATAGCTTCCGATGCTTCACTCCAGGTTTACTGTATCCCTTGGTCGTTCTTATTGACGATGAAACACAGAAATTGCATCGGAATTAATTTCAAAAGGCACAATGCCGACATAAGGACAAGAAGACTGACTCTTCTTACTGACTATGTTTGGAAGCATTCCTGTGACACTAGCTATAGATTCCGAAGCTTCCCTTCAGGTTTACTGTATCCCTTGGACCTTCTTATTGACGATGAAACACAGAAATTGCATCGGAATGAAATACAAAAGGCACAATGCCGACTTAAGGAGAAGAAGACTGACTCTTCTTACTGACTTTGTTTTGAACCATTCCTGTGACATTAGTTATAGATTCCGATGCTTCACTTCAGGTTTATTGTATCCCTCTGACCTTCTTATTGACGATGAAACACAGAAATTGCATCGGAATTAAATAGAAAAGGCACAATGTCGACGTAAGTACAAGAAGACTGACTCTTCTTACTGTCTATGTTTTGAACCATTCCTGTGACACTAGTTATGGATTCCGATGCTTCACTCCAGGTTTACTATATCCATTGGACCTTCTTATTGATGATGAAACACAGAAATTGCATCGGAATTAATTACAAAAGACACAATGACGACTTAAGTACAAGAAGACTGACTCTTCATACTGGCTATGTTTTGAACCATTCCTGTGACACTAGTTATAGATTCCGATGCTTCACTCCAGGTTTACTGTATCCCTTAAACCTTCTTCTTTACGATGAAACACAGAAATTGCATCGGAATTAAAAAGAAAAGGCACAATCCCGACTTAAGTACACGAAGACTGACTCATCTTACTGACTATGTTTTGAACCATTCCTGTGACACTAGTTATAGATTCGGATGCTTCACTCCAGGGTTACTGTATCCCTTGGACCTTCTTATTGACGATGAAACACAGAAATTGCATCGGAATTAAATAGAAAAGGCACAAAGCCGACTTAAGGACAAAAACCTGACGCTTCTTACTGACTATGTTTTGAACCATTCCTGTGACACTAGTTATAGATCCGATGCTTCACTTCAGGTTTACTGTATCCCTTGGACCTTCTTATTGACGATGAAACACAGAAAATGCATCGGAATTAAATACAAAAGGCACAATGCCGACATAAGTACAAGAAGACTGACTCTTCTTACTGACTATGTTTTGAACCATTCCTGTGACACTAGTTATAAATTCCGATGCTTCACTTCAGGTTTACTGTATCCCTTGGACCTTCTTATTGACGATGAAACACAGAAATTGCATCGGAATTAAATACAAAATGCACAAAGCAGAATTAAGTACAAGAAGTCTGACTCTTCTTACTGTCTATGTTTTGAACCACTCCTGTGACACTAGTTATAGATTCCGATGCTTCACTCCAGGTTCACTGTATCCCTTGGACCTTCTTATTGACGATGAAAAACAGAAATTGCTTCGGAATTAAATAGAAAAGGCACAATGCCGACTTAAGGACAAGAAGACTGACTCTTCCCACTGTCTATGTTTTGAACCATTCCTGTGACACTAGTTATAGATTCCGATGCTTCACTCCAGGTTTACTGTATCCCTTGGACCTTCTTATTGACGATGAAACACAGAAATTGCATCGGAATTAATTACAAAAGGCACAATGCCGACATATGGACAAGAAGACTGACTCTTCTTACTGACTATGTTTTGAAGCATTCCTGTGACACTAGCTATAGATTCCGAAGCTTCACTTCAGGTTTACTGTATCCCTTGGACCTTCTTATTGACGATGAAACACAGAAATTGCATCGGAATTAAATACAAAAGGCACAATGCCGACTTAAGGACAAGCAGACTGACTCTTCTTACTGACTTTGTTTTGAACCATTCCTGTGACACTAGTTATTGATTCAGATGCTTCCCTTCAGGTTTATTGTATCCCTCTGACCTTCTTATTGACGATGAAACACAAAAATTGCATCGGAATTAAATAGAAAAGGCACAATGTCGACGTAAGTACAAGAAGACTGACTCTTCTTACTGTCTATGTTTTGAACCATTCCTGTGACACTAGTTATAGATTCCGATGCTTCACTCCAGGTTTACTATATCCCTTGGACCTTCTTATTGACGATGAAACACAAAAATTGCTTCGGAATTAAATAGAAAAGGCACAATGCCGACATAAGTACAAGAAGACTGACTCTCCTTGCTGACTATGTTTTGAACCATTCCATTGACACTAGTTATAGATTCCGATGCTTCACTCCCGGTTTAGTATATCCCTTGGACCTTCTTATTGACGATGAAACACAGGAATTGCATCGGAATGAAATACAAAAGGCACAATGCCGACTTAAGGACAAGAAGACTGACTCTTCTTATTGACATTGCTTTGAACCATTCCTGTGACACTAGTTATAGATTCCCATGCTTCACTTCACGTTTATTGTATCCCTCTGACCTTCTTATTGACGATGAAACACAGAAATTGCGTCGGAATTAAATAGAAAATGCACAATGCCGACTTAAGTACAAGAAGACTGCCTCCTCTTACTGACTATGTTTGAACCATTCCTGTGACACTAGTTATAGATTCCGATGCTTCACTCCAGGTTTACTGCATCCCTTGGACCTTCTTAGTGACGATGAAACACAGAAATTGCATCGGAATTAAATACAAAAGGCACAATGCCGACTTAAGTACAAGAAGACTAACTCTTCTTTCTGACTATGTTTTGAACCATTCCTGTGACACTAGTTATAGATTCCGATGCTTCACTCCAGGTTTTGCTGTATCTCTTGGACCTTGTTATTGACGATGAAACACAGAAATTGCATCGGAATTAAATACAAATAGCACAATGCCGTATTAAGTACAAGGAGACTGACTCTCCTTACTGACTATGTTTTGAACCATTCCTGTGACGCAAGTTATAGATTCAGATGCTTCACTCCAGGTTTACTGTATCCCTTGGAGATTCTTATTGACGATGAAACACAGAAATTGCATCGGAATTAAATACAAAAGGCACTAAGCCGAAATAAGTACAAGAAGACTGACTCTTCTTACTGTCCATGTTTTGAACCATTCCTGCGACACTAGTTATTGAATCCGATGCTTCACTCCATGTTCACTGTATCCCTTGGACCTTCTTATTGACGATGAAACAAAGAAATTGCATCGGAATTAAATAGAAAAGGCACAATGCCGACTTAAGTACAAGAAGTTTGACTCTTCTTACTGACTACGTTTTGAACCATTCCTGTGACACTAGTTATAGATCAGATGCTTCACTTCAGATTTACTGCATACCTTGGACCTTCTTATTGACGATGAAACTCAGAAATTGCATCGGAATTAAATACAAACGGCGCAATGCCGACTTATGTACAAGAAGACTGACTCTTCCCACTGTCTATGTTTTGAACCATTCCTGTGACACTAGATATAGATTCCGAAGCTTCACTTCAGGTTTACTGTATCCCTTTGACCTTCTTATTGACGATGAAACACAGAAATTGCATCGGAATAAAATACAAAATGCACGATGCCGATTTCAGTTCAAGAAGACTGACTCTTCTTACTATCCATTTTTGAACCAGCCCTGTGACACTAGTTATAGACTCCGATGCTTCACACCAGAATTACTGTATCCCTTGGACCTTCTTAATGACGATGAAACACAGAAATTGCATCGGAATTAAATACAAAAGGCACAATGTCGACGTAAGTACAAGAAGACTGACTCTTCTTACTGACTATGTTTTGGACCATTCCTGTGACACTAGTTATAAATACCGATGCTTCACTTCAGGTTTACTGTATCCCTTGGACCTTCTTATTGACGATGAAACACAGAAATTACATCGGAATTAAATACAATATGCACAAAGCAGATTTAAGTACAAGAAGTCTGAATCTTCTTACTGTCTATGTTTTGAACCACTCCTGTGACACTAGTTATAGATTCCGATGCTTCACTCCAGGTTCACTGTATCCCTTGGACCTTCTTATTGACGATGAAACACAGAAATTGCATCGGAATTAAATGGAAAAGCACACTGCCGACTTAAGGACAAGAAGACTGACTCTTCTTACTGTCTATGTTTTGAACCATTCCTGTGACACTAGTTATAGATTCCGATGCTTCACTCCAGGTTTACTGTATCCCTTGGACCTTCTTATTGACGATGAAACACAGAAATTGCATCGGAATTAATTACAAAAGGCACAATGCCGACATAAGTACAAGAAGACTGACTCTTCTTACTGACTATGTTTTGAAGCATTCCTGTGACACTAGCTATAGATTCCAAAGCTTTACTTCAGGTTTACTGTATCCCTTGGACCTTCTTATTGACGATGAAACACAGAAATTGCATCGGAATTAAATACAAAAGGCACAATGCCGACTTAAGGACAAGCAGACTGACTCTTCTTACTGACTATGTTTTGAACCATTCCTGTGACACTAGTTATTGATTCAGATGCTTCACTTCAGGTTTATTGTATCCCTCTGACCTTCTTATAGACGATGAAGCACAAAAATTGCATCGGAATTAAGTAGAAAAGGCACAATGTCGGCATAAGTACAAGAAGACTGACTCTTCTTACTGTCTATATTTTGAACCATTCCTGTGACACTAGTTATAGATTCCGATGCTTCACTCCAGGTTTTCTTTATCCCTTGGACCTTCTTATTGACGATGAAACACAGGAATTGCATCGGAATTAAACACAAAAGGCACAATGCCGACTTAAGGACAAGAAGACTGACTCTTCTTATTGACTTTGCTTTAAAACCATTCCTGTGACACTAGTTATAGATTCCAATGCTTCACTTCAGGTTTATTGTATCCCTCTGACCTTCTTATTGACGATGAAACACAAAAATTGCGTCGGAATTAAATAGAAAATGCACAATGCCGACTTAAGTACAAGAAGACTGACTCCTCATACTGACTATGTTTTGAACCATTCCTGTGACACTAGTTATAGATTCCGATGCTTCACTCCAGGTTTACTGCATCCCTTTGACCTTCTTAGTGACGATGAAACACAGAAATTGCATCGGAATTAAATACAAAAGGCACAATGCCGACTTAAGTACAAGAAGACTAACTCTTCTTTCTGACTATGTTTTGAACCATTCCTGTGACACTAGTTATTGATTCCGATGCTTCACTTCAGGTTTACTGTATCCCTCTGACCTTCTTATTGACGATGAAACACAGAAATTGCATCGGAATTAAATAGAAAAGGCACAATGCCGACTTAAGTACAAGAAGACTGACTCTTCTTACTGCCTATGTTTTGAACCATCCCGTTGACACTAGTTATAGATTCCGATGCTTCACTCCAAGTTTACTGTATCCCTTGGTCCTTCTTATTGACGATGAAACACAGAAATTGCATCGGAATTAAATACAAAAGGCACATCGCCGACTTAAGTACAAGAAGACTGACTCTTCTTACTGACTATGTTTGAACCATTCCTGTGACACTAGTTATCAATTCCGATGCTGCACTTCAGGTTTACTGTATCCCTTGGACCTTCTTATGGACGATGAAACACAGAAATTGCATCGGAATTAAATACAAAAGACACAATGCCGACTTAAGTACAAGAAGACTGACTCTTCTTACTGTCTATGCTTTGAACCATTCCTGCGACACTAGTTATAGCTTCCGATGCTTCACTCCAGGTTTACTGTATCCCTTGGTCGTTCTTATTGACGATGAAACACAGAAATTGCATCGGAATTAATTTCAAAAGGCACAATGCCGACATAAGGACAAGAAGACTGACTCTTCTTACTGACTATGTTTGGAAGCATTCCTGTGACACTAGCTATAGATTCCGAAGCTTCCCTTCAGGTTTACTGTATCCCTTGGACCTTCTTATTGACGATGAAACACAGAAATTGCATCGGAATGAAATACAAAAGGCACAATGCCGACTTAAGGAGAAGAAGACTGACTCTTCTTACTGACTTTGTTTTGAACCATTCCTGTGACATTAGTTATAGATTCCGATGCTTCACTTCAGGTTTATTGTATCCCTCTGACCTTCTTATTGACGATGAAACACAGAAATTGCATCGGAATTAAATAGAAAAGGCACAATGTCGACGTAAGTACAAGAAGACTGACTCTTCTTACTGTCTATGTTTTGAACCATTCCTGTGACACTAGTTATGGATTCCGATGCTTCACTCCAGGTTTACTATATCCATTGGACCTTCTTATTGATGATGAAACACAGAAATTGCATCGGAATTAATTACAAAAGACACAATGACGACTTAAGTACAAGAAGACTGACTCTTCATACTGGCTATGTTTTGAACCATTCCTGTGACACTAGTTATAGATTCCGATGCTTCACTCCAGGTTTACTGTATCCCTTAAACCTTCTTCTTTACGATGAAACACAGAAATTGCATCGGAATTAAAAAGAAAAGGCACAATCCCGACTTAAGTACACGAAGACTGACTCATCTTACTGACTATGTTTTGAACCATTCCTGTGACACTAGTTATAGATTCCGATGCTTCACTCCAGGGTTACTGTATCCCTTGGACCTTCTTATTGACGATGAAACACAGAAATTGCATCGGAATTAAATAGAAAAGGCACAAAGCCGACTTAAGGAAAAAAACCTGACGCTTCTTACTGACTATGTTTTGAACCATTCCTGTGACACTAGTTATAGATCCGATTCTTCACTTCAGGTTTACCGTATCCCTTGGACCTTCTTATTGACGATGAAACACAGAAATTGCATCGGAATGAAATACAAAAGGCACAATGCCGACTTAAGGAGAAGAAGACTGACTCTTCTTACTGACTTTGTTTTGAACCATTCCTGTGACATTAGTTATAGATTCCGATGCTTCACTTCAGGTTTATTGTATCCCTCTGACCTTCTTATTGACGATGAAACACAGAAATTGCATCGGAATTAAATAGAAAAGGCACAATGTCGACGTAAGTACAAGAAGACTGACTCTTCTTACTGTCTATGTTTTGAACCATTCCTGTGACACTAGTTATAGATTCCGATGCTTCACTCCAGGTTTACTATATCCATTGGACCTTCTTATTGATGATGAAACACAGAAATTGCATCGGAATTAATTACAAAAGACACAATGACGACTTAAGTACAAGAAGACTGACTCTTCATACTGGCTATGTTTTGAACCATTCCTGTGACACTAGTTATAGATTCCGATGCTTCACTCCAGGTTTACTGTATCCCTTAAACCTTCTTCTTTACGATGAAACACAGAAATTGCATCGGAATTAAAAAGAAAAGGCACAATCCCGACTTAAGTACACGAAGACTGACTCATCTTACTGACTATGTTTTGAACCATTCCTGTGACACTAGTTATAGATTCCGATGCTTCACTCCAGGGTTACTGTATCCCTTGGACCTTCTTATTGACGATGAAACACAGAAATTGCATCGGAATTAAATAGAAAAGGCACAAAGCCGACTTAAGGACAAAAACCTGACGCTTCTTACTGACTATGTTTTGAACCATTCCTGTGACACTAGTTATAGATCCGATTCTTCACTTCAGGTTTACCGTATCCCTTGGACCATCTTATTGACGATGAAACACAGAAAATGCATCGGAATTAAATACAAAAGGCACAATGCCGACATAAGTACAAGAAGACTGACTCTTCTTACTGACTATGTTTTGAACCATTCCTGTGACACTAGTTATAAATTCCGATGCTTCACTTCAGGTTTACTGTATCCCTTGGACCTTCTTATTGACGATGAAACACAGAAATTGCATCGGAATTAAATACAAAATGCACAAAGCAGAATTAAGTACAAGAAGTCTGACTCTTCTTACTGTCTATGTTTTGAACCACTCCTGTGACACTAGTTATAGATTCCGATTCTTCACTCCAGGTTCACTGTATCCCTTGGACTTTCTTATTGACGATGAAAAACAGAAATTGCTTCGGAATTAAATAGAAAAGGCACAATGCCGACTTAAGGACAAGAAGACTGACTCTTCTTACTGTCTATGTTTTGAACCATTCCTGTGACACTAGTTATAGATTCCGATGCTTCACTCCAGGTTTACTGTATCCCTTGGACCTTCTTATTGACGATGAAACACAGAAATTGCATCGGAATTAATTACAAAAGGCACAATGCCGACATAAGGACAAGAAGACTGACTCTTCTTACTGACTATGTTTTGAAGCATTCCTGTGACACTAGCTATAGATTCCGAAGCTTCACTTCAGGTTTACTGTATCCCTTGGACCTTCTTATTGACGATGAAACACAGAAATTGCATCGGAATTAAATGGAAAAGCACACTGCCGACTTAAGGACAAGAAGACTGACTCTTCTTACTGTCTATGTTTTGAACCATTCCTGTGACACTAGTTATAGATTCCGATGCTTCACTCCAGGTTTACTGTATCCCTTGGACCTTCTTATTGACGATGAAACACAGAAATTGCATCGGAATTAATTACAAAAGGCACAATGCCGACATAAGTACAAGAAGACTGACTCTTCTTACTGACTATGTTTTGAAGCATTCCTGTGACACTAGCTATAGATTCCAAAGCTTTACTTCAGGTTTACTGTATCCCTTGGACCTTCTTATTGACGATGAAACACAGAAATTGCATCGGAATTAAATACAAAAGGCACAATGCCGACTTAAGGACAAGCAGACTGACTCTTCTTACTGACTATGTTTTGAACCATTCCTGTGACACTAGTTATTGATTCAGATGCTTCACTTCAGGTTTATTGTATCCCTCTGACCTTCTTATTGACGATGAAGCACAAAAATTGCATCGGAATTAAGTAGAAAAGGCACAATGTCGGCATAAGTACAAGAAGACTGACTCTTCTTACTGTCTATATTTTGAACCATTCCTGTGACACTAGTTATAGATTCCGATGCTTCACTCCAGGTTTTCTTTATCCCTTGGACCTTCTTATTGACGATGAAACACAGGAATTGCATCGGAATTAAACACAAAAGGCACAATGCCGACTTAAGGACAAGAAGACTGACTCTTCTTATTGACTTTGCTTTAAAACCATTCCTGTGACACTAGTTATAGATTCCAATGCTTCACTTCAGGTTTATTGTATCCCTCTGACCTTCTTATTGACGATGAAACACAAAAATTGCGTCGGAATTAAATAGAAAATGCACAATGCCGACTTAAGTACAAGAAGACTGACTCCTCATACTGACTATGTTTTGAACCATTCCTGTGACACTAGTTATAGATTCCGATGCTTCACTCCAGGTTTACTGCATCCCTTTGACCTTCTTAGTGACGATGAAACACAGAAATTGCATCGGAATTAAATACAAAAGGCACAATGCCGACTTAAGTACAAGAAGACTAACTCTTCTTTCTGACTATGTTTTGAACCATTCCTGTGACACTAGTTATTGATTCCGATGCTTCACTTCAGGTTTACTGTATCCCTCTGACCTTCTTATTGACGATGAAACACAGAAATTGCATCGGAATTAAATAGAAAAGGCACAATGCCGACTTAAGTACAAGAAGACTGACTCTTCTTACTGCCTATGTTTTGAACCATCCCGTTGACACTAGTTATAGATTCCGATGCTTCACTCCAAGTTTACTGTATCCCTTGGTCCTTCTTATTGACGATGAAACACAGAAATTGCATCGGAATTAAATACAAAAGGCACATCGCCGACTTAAGTACAAGAAGACTGACTCTTCTTACTGACTATGTTTGAACCATTCCTGTGACACTAGTTATCAATTCCGATGCTTCACTTCAGGTTTACTGTATCCCTTGGACCTTCTTATGGACGATGAAACACAGAAATTGCATCGGAATTAAATACAAAAGACACAATGCCGACTTAAGTACAAGAAGACTGACTCTTCTTACTGTCTATGCTTTGAACCATTCCTGCGACACTAGTTATAGCTTCCGATGCTTCACTCCAGGTTTACTGTATCCCTTGGTCGTTCTTATTGACGATGAAACACAGAAATTGCATCGGAATTAATTTCAAAAGGCACAATGCCGACATAAGGACAAGAAGACTGACTCTTCTTACTGACTATGTTTGGAAGCATTCCTGTGACACTAGCTATAGATTCCGAAGCTTCCCTTCAGGTTTACTGTATCCCTTGGACCTTCTTATTGACGATGAAACACAGAAATTGCATCGGAATGAAATACAAAAGGCACAATGCCGACTTAAGGAGAAGAAGACTGACTCTTCTTACTGACTTTGTTTTGAACCATTCCTGTGACATTAGTTATAGATTCCGATGCTTCACTTCAGGTTTATTGTATCCCTCTGACCTTCTTATTGACGATGAAACACAGAAATTGCATCGGAATTAAATAGAAAAGGCACAATGTCGACGTAAGTACAAGAAGACTGACTCTTCTTACTGTCTATGTTTTGAACCATTCCTGTGACACTAGTTATGGATTCCGATGCTTCACTCCAGGTTTACTATATCCATTGGACCTTCTTATTGATGATGAAACACAGAAATTGCATCGGAATTAATTACAAAAGACACAATGACGACTTAAGTACAAGAAGACTGACTCTTCATACTGGCTATGTTTTGAACCATTCCTGTGACACTAGTTATAGATTCCGATGCTTCACTCCAGGTTTACTGTATCCCTTAAACCTTCTTCTTTACGATGAAACACAGAAATTGCATCGGAATTAAAAAGAAAAGGCACAATCCCGACTTAAGTACACGAAGACTGACTCATCTTACTGACTATGTTTTGAACCATTCCTGTGACACTAGTTATAGATTCCGATGCTTCACTCCAGGGTTACTGTATCCCTTGGACCTTCTTATTGACGATGAAACACAGAAATTGCATCGGAATTAAATAGAAAAGGCACAAAGCCGACTTAAGGAAAAAAACCTGACGCTTCTTACTGACTATGTTTTGAACCATTCCTGTGACACTAGTTATAGATCCGAATCTTCACTTCAGGTTTACCGTATCCCTTGGACCTTCTTATTGACGATGAAACACAGAAATTGCATCGGAATGAAATACAAAAGGCACAATGCCGACTTAAGGAGAAGAAGACTGACTCTTCTTACTGACTTTGTTTTGAACCATTCCTGTGACATTAGTTATAGATTCCGATGCTTCACTTCAGGTTTATTGTATCCCTCTGACCTTCTTATTGACGATGAAACACAGAAATTGCATCGGAATTAAATAGAAAAGGCACAATGTCGACGTAAGTACAAGAAGACTGACTCTTCTTACTGTCTATGTTTTGAACCATTCCTGTGACACTAGTTATAGATTCCGATGCTTCACTCCAGGTTTACTATATCCATTGGACCTTCTTATTGATGATGAAACACAGAAATTGCATCGGAATTAATTACAAAAGACACAATGACGACTTAAGTACAAGAAGACTGACTCTTCATACTGGCTATGTTTTGAACCATTAGTGTGACACTAGTTATAGATTCCGATGCTTCACTCCAGGTTTACTGTATCCCTTAAACCTTCTTCTTTACGATGAAACACAGAAATTGCATCGGAATTAAAAAGAAAAGGCACAATCCCGACTTAAGTACACGAAGACTGACTCATCTTACTGACTATGTTTTGAACCATTCCTGTGACACTAGTTATAGATTCCGATGCTTCACTCCAGGGTTACTGTATCCCTTGGACCTTCTTATTGACGATGAAACACAGAAATTGCATCGGAATTAAATAGAAAAGGCACAAAGCCGACTTAAGGACAAAAACCTGACGCTTCTTACTGACTATGTTTTGGACCATTCCTGTGACACTAGTTATAGATCCGATTCTTCACTTCAGGTTTACCGTATCCCTTGGACCATCTTATTGACGATGAAACACAGAAAATGCATCGGAATTAAATACAAAAGGCACAATGCCGACATAAGTACAAGAAGACTGACTCTTCTTACTGACTATGTTTTGAACCATTCCTGTGACACTAGTTATAAATTCCGATGCTTCACTTCAGGTTTACTGTATCCCTTGGACCTTCTTATTGACGATGAAACACAGAAATTGCATCGGAATTAAATACAAAATGCACAAAGCAGAATTAAGTACAAGAAGTCTGACTCTTCTTACTGTCTATGTTTTGAACCACTCCTGTGACACTAGTTATAGATTCCGATTCTTCACTCCAGGTTCACTGTATCCCTTGGACTTTCTTATTGACGATGAAAAACAGAAATTGCTTCGGAATTAAATAGAAAAGGCACAATGCCGACTTAAGGACAAGAAGACTGACTCTTCTTACTGTCTATGTTTTGAACCATTCCTGTGACACTAGTTATAGATTCCGATGCTTCACTCCAGGTTTACTGTATCCCTTGGACCTTCTTATTGACGATGAAACACAGAAATTGCATCGGAATTAATTACAAAAGGCACAATGCCGACATAAGGACAAGAAGACTGACTCTTCTTACTGACTATGTTTTGAAGCATTCCTGTGACACTAGCTATAGATTCCGAAGCTTCACTTCAGGTTTACTGTATCCCTTGGACCTTCTTATTGACGATGAAACACAGAAATTGCATCGGAATTAAATACAAAAGACACAATGCCGACTTAAGGACAAGCAGACTGACTCTTCTTACTGACTTAGTTTTGAACCATTCCTGTGACACTAGTTATTGATTCAGATGCTTCCCTTCAGGTTTACTGTATCCCTCTGACCTTCTTATTGACGATGAAACACAAAAATTGCATCGGAATTAAATAGAAAAGGCACAATGTCGACGTAAGTACAAGAAGACTGACTCTTCTTACTGTCTATGATTTGAACCATTCCTGTGACACTAGTTATAGATTCCGATGCTTCACTCCAGGTTTACTATATCCCTTGGACCTTCTTATTGACGATGAAACACAGAAATTGCATCGGAATTAAATAGAAAAGGCACAATGCCGACATAAGTACAAGAAGACTGACTCTTCTTACTGACTATGTTTGAACCATTCCTGTGACACTAGTTATCAATTCCGATGCTTCACTTCAGGTTTACTATATCCCTTGGACCTTCTTATGGACGATGAAACACAGAAATTGCATCGGAATTAAATACAAAAGACACAATGCCGACCTAAGTACAAGATGACTAACTCTTCTTACTGACTATGTTTTGAACCATTCCTGTGACACTAGCTATACATTCCGATGCTTCACTTCATGTTTATTGTATCTCTCTGACCTTCTTATTGACGATGAAACACAGAAATTGCATCGGAATTAAATAGAAAATGCACAATGTCGACGTAAGTACAAGAAGTCTGACTCTTCTCACTGTGTATGTTTTGAACCATTCCTGTGACACTAGTTATAGATTCCGATGCTTCACTCCAGTTTTACTATATCCCTTGGACCTTCTTATTGACGATGCAACACAGAAATTGCATCGGAATTAAAAAGAAAAGGCACAATGCCGACTTAAGTACAAGATGACTGACTCCTCTTACTGACTATGTCTTGAACCATTCCATTGACACTAGTTATAGATTCCGATGCTTCACTCCAGGTTTACTGTATCCCTTGGACCTTCTTATTGACGATGAAACACAGATATTGCATCGGAATTAAATAGAAAAGGCACAATGCCGACTTAAGTTCAAAAACCGGACTCTTCTTACTGACTATGTTTTGAACCATTCCTGTGACACTAGTTATAGATCCGATGCTTCACTTCAGGCTTACTGTATACCTTGGACCTTCTTATTGACGATGAAACACAGAAATTGCATCGGAATTAAATACAAAAGGCACAAAGCAGAATTAAGGTCAAGAAGACTGACTCTTCTTACTCTCTATGTTTTGAACCATTCCTGTGACACTAGTTATTGATTCCGATGCTTCACTCCAGGTTTACTGTATCCCTTGGACCTTCTTATTGACGATGAAACACAGAAATTGCATCGGAATTAATTACAAAAGGCACAATGCCGACATAAGGACAAGAAGATTGACTCTTCTCACTGACTATGTTTTGAAGCATTCCTGTGACACTAGCTATAGATTCCGAAGCTTCACTTCAGGTTTACTGTATCCCTTGGACCTTCTTATTGACGATGAAACACAGAAATTTCATCGGAATGAAATACAAAAGGCACAATGCCGACTTAAGGACAAGAAGACTGACTCTTCTTACTGACTTTGCTTTGAACCATTCCTGTGACATTAGTTATAGATTCCGATGCTTCACTTCAGGTTTATTGTATCCCTCTGACCTTCTTATTGACGATGAAACACAGAAATTGCATCGGAATTAAATAGAAAAGGCACAATGTCGACGTAAGTACAAGAAGACTGACTCTTCTCACTGTCTATGTTTTGAACAATTCCTGTGACACTAGTTATAGATTCCGATGCTTCACTCTAGGTTTACTATATCCCTTGGACCTTCTTATTGATGATGAAACACAGAAATTGCATCGGAATTAAATACAAAAGGCACAATGCCGACTTAAGTACAAGAAGACTGACTCTTCTTAGTGACTATGTTTTGAACCATTCCATTGACACTAGTTATAGATTCCGATGCTTCACTCCATGTTTACTGTATCCCTTGGACCTTCTTATTGACGATGAAACACAGAAATTGCATCGGAATTAAATACAAAAGGCACAAAGCCGACTTAAGGACAAGAAGACTGACTCTTCTTACTGACTTTGCTTTGAACCATTCCTGTGACACTAGTTATAGATTCCGATGCTTCACTCCAGGTTTACTGTATCCCTTAAACCTTCTTGTTTACGATGAAACACAGAAATTGCATCGGAATTAAAAAGAAAAGGCACAATGCCGACTTAAGTACAAGAAGACTGACTCATCTTACTGACTATGTTTTGAACCATTCCTGTGACACTAGTTATAGATTCCGATGCTTCACTCCAGGTTTACTGTATCCCTTGGACCTTCTTATTGACGACGAAACACAGAAATTGCATCGGAATTAAATAGAAAAGGCACAAAGCCGACTTAAGGACAAAAACCTGACGCTTCTTACTGACTATGTTTTGAACCATTCCTGTGACACTAGTTATAGATCCGATGCTTCACTTCAGGTTTACTGTATCCCTTGGACCTTCTTATTGACGATGAAACACAAAAAATGCATCGGAATTAAATACAAAAGGCACAATGCCGACTTAAGTACAAGAAGACTGACTCTTCTTACTGACTATGTTTTGAACCTTTCCTGTGACACTAGTTATAAATTCCGATGCTTCACTTCAGGTTTACTGTATCCCTTGGACCTTCTTATTGACGATGAAACACAGAAATTGCATCGGAATTAAATACAAAATGCACAAAGCAGAATTAAGTACAAGAAGTCTGACTCTTCTTACTGTCTATGTTTTGAACCATTCCTGTGACACTAGTTATAGATTCCGATGCATCACTCCAGGTTCACTGTATCCCTTGGACCTTCTTATTGACGATGAAACACAGAAATTGCATCGGAATTAAATAGAAAAGGCACAATGCCGACTTAAGGACAAGAAGACTGACTCTTCTTACTGACCATGCTTTGAACCATTCCTGTGACACTAGTTATAGATTCCGATGCTCCACTTCAGGATTACTGTATCCCTCTGACCTTCTTATTGACGATGAAACACAGAAATTGCATCTGAATTAATTAGAAAAGGCACAATGCCGACTTAAGTACAATAAGAATGACTCTTCTTAATGTCTATGCTTTGAACCATCCCTGTGACACTAGTTATAGATTCCGATGCTTCACTTCATGTTTATTGTATCTCTCTGACCTTCTTATTGACGATGAAACACAAAAATTGCATTGGAATTAAATAGAAAAGGCACAATGTCGACGTAAGTACAAGAAGTCTGACTCTTCTCACTGTGTATGTTTTGAACCATTCCTGTGACACTAGTTATAGATTCCGATGCTTCACTCCAGTTTTACTATATCCCTTGGACCTTCTTATTGACGATGCAACACAGAAATTACATCGGAATTAAAAAGAAAAGGCACAATGCCGACTTAAGTACAAGATGACTGACTCCTCTTACTGACTATGTCTTGAACCATTCCATTGACACTAGTTATAGATTCCGATGCTTCACTCCAGGTTTACTGTATCCCTTGGACCTTCTTATTGACGATGAAACACAGATATTGCATCGGAATTAAATAGAAAAGGCACAATGCCAACTTAAGTTCAAAAACCTGACTCTTCTTACTGACTATGTTTTGAACCATTCCTGTGACACTAGTTATAGATCCGATGCTTCACTTCAGGCTTACTGTATACCTTGGACCTTCTTATTGACGATGAAACACAGAAATTGCATCGGAATTAAATACAAAAGGCACAAAGCATAATTAAGGTCAAGAAGACTGACTCTTCTTACTCTCTATGTTTTGAACCATTCCTGTGACACTAGTTATTGATTCCGATGCTTCACTCCAGGTTTACAGTATCCCTTGGACTTCTTATTGACGATGAAACACAGAAATTGCATCGGAATTAATTTCAAAAGGCACAATGCCGACATAAGGACAAGAAGATTGACTCTTCTTACTGACTATGTTTTGAAGCATTCCTGTGACACTAGCTATAGATTCCGAAGCTTCACTTCAGGTTTACTGTATCCCTTGGACCTTCTTATTGACGATGAAACACAGAAATTTCATCGGAATGAAATACAGAAGGCACAATGCCGACTTAAGGACAAGAAGACTGACTCTTCTTACTGACTTTGCTTTGAACCATTCCTGTGACATTAGTTATAGATTCCGATGCTTCACTTCAGGTTTATTGTATTCCTCTGACCTTCTTATTGACGATGATACACAGAAATTGCATCGGAATTAAATAGAAAAGGCACAATGTCGACGTAAGTACAAGAAGACTGACTCTTCTCACTGTCTATGTTTTGAACAATTCCTGTGACACTAGTTATAGATTCCGATGCTTCACTCCAGGTTTACTATATCCCTTGGACCTTCTTATTGATGATGAAACACAGATATTGCATCGGAATTAAATACAAAAGGCACAATGCCGACTTAAGTACAAGAAGACTGACTCTTCTTACTGACTATGATTTGAACCATTCCATTGACACTAGTTATAGATTCCGATGCTTCACTCCATGTTTACTGTATCCCTTGGACCTTCTTATTGACGATGAAACACAGAAATTGCATCGGAATTAAATACAAAAGGCACAAAGCCGACTTAAAGACAAGAAGACTGACTCTTCTTACTGACTTTGCATTGAACCATTCCTGTGACACTAGTTATAGATTCCGATGCTTCACTCCAGGTTTACTGTATCCCTTAAACCTTCTTGTTTACGATGAAACACAGAAATTGCATCGGAATTAAAAAGAAAAGGCACAATGCCGACTTAAGTACAAGAAGACTGACTCATCTTACTGACTATGTTTTGAACCATTCCTGTGACACTAGTTATAGATTCCGATGCTTCACTCCAGGTTTACTGTATCCCTTGGACCTTCTTATTGACGATGAAACACAGAAATTGCATCGGAATTAAATAGAAAAGGCACAAAGCCGACTTAGGACAAAAACCTGACGCTTCTTACTGACTATGTTTTGAACCATTCCTGTGACACTAGTTATAGATCCGATGCTTCACTTCAGGTTTACTGTATCCCTTGGACCTTCTTATTGACGATGAAACACAAAAAATGCATCGCAATTAAATACAAAAGGCACAATGCCGACTTAAGTACAGGAAGACTGACTGTTCTTACTGACTATGCTTTGAACCTTTCCTGTGACACTAGTTATAAATTCCGATGCTTCACTTCAGGTTTACTGTATCCCTTGGACCTTCTTATTGACGATGAAACACAGAAATTGCATCGGAATTAAATACAAAATGCACAAAGCAGAATTAAGTACAAGAAGTCTGACTCTTCTTACTGTCTATGTTTTGAACCATTCCTGTGACACTAGTTATAGATTCCGATGGATCACTCCAGGTTCACTGTATCCCTTGGACCTTCTTATTGACGATGAAACACAGAAATTGCATCGGAATTAAATAGAAAAGGCACAATGCCGACTTAAGGACAAGAAGACTGACTCTTCTTACTGACCATGTTTTGAACCATTCCTGTGACACTAGTTATAGATTCCGATGCTCCACTTCAGGATTACTGTATCCCTCTGACCTTCTTATTGACGATGAAACACAGAAATTGCATCTGAATTAATTAGAAAAGGCACAATGCCGACTTAAGTACAAGAAGACTGACTCTTCTTACTGTCTATGTTTTGAACCATCCCTGTGACACTAGTTACAGATTCCGATGCTTCACTCCAGGTTTACTGTATCCCTTGGTCCTTCTTATTGACGATGAATCACAGAAATTGCATCGGAATTAAATACAAAAGGCACAATGCCGACTAAAGTACAAGAAGACTGACTCTCCCTACTGACTATGTTTTGAACCCTTCCTGTGACACTAGTTATAAATTCCGATGCTTCACTTCAGGTTTACTGTATCCCTTGGACCTTCTTATTGACGATGAAACACAGAAAATGCATCGGAATTAAATACAAAAAGCACAATGCCGACTTAAGTACAAGAAGACTGACTCTCCTTACTGACTGTGTTTTGAATTATTCCTGTGACACAAGTTATAGATTCCGATGCTTCACTTCAGGTTTACTGTATCCCTTGGACATTCTTATTGACGATGAAACACAGAAATTGCATCGGAATAAAATACAAAAGGCTCAATGCCGAATTAAGTTCAAGAAGACTGACTCATCTTACTGTCTATTTTTGAACCAGTCCTGTGACACTAGTTATAGACTCCGATGCTTCACTTCAGGTTTACTGAATCCCTTGGACTTATTTATTGACGATGAAACACAGAAATTGCATCGGAATTAAATACAAAAGGCACAAAGCCGAAATAAGTACAAGAAGACTGACTCTTCTTACTGTCTATGTTTTGAACCATTCCTGCGACACTAGTTATTGAATCCGATACTTCACTCCATGTTCACTGTATCCCTTGGACCTTCTTATTGACGATGAAACACAGAAATTGCATCGGAATTAAATAGAAAAGGCACAATGCCGACTTAAGTACAAGAAGTTTGACTCTTCTTACTGACTACGTTTTGAACCATTCCTGTGACACTAGTTATAGTTCAGAAGATTCACTTCAGGTTTACTGCATACCTTGGACCTTCGTATTGACGATGAAACACAGAAATTGCATCGGAATTAAATACAAACGGCGCAATGCCGACTTCAGTACATGAAGACCGACTCTTCCTACTGTCTATGTTTTGAACCATTCCTGTGACACTAGTTACAGATTCCGATGCTTCACTCCGGGTTTACTGTATCCGTTGGACCTTCTTGTTGACGATGAAACACAGATATTGCAACGGAATTAAGTACAAAAGGCACAATGCTGACTTAAGTACAAGAAGACTAACTCTTCTTACTGACTATGATTAGAACCATTCCTGTGACACTAGTTATGGATTCCGAAGCTTCACTTCAGGTTTACTGTATCCCTCTGACCTTCTTATTGACGATGAAACACAGAAATTGCATCGGAATAAAATACAAAATGCACAATGCCGATTTCAGTTCAAGAAGACTGACTCTTCTTACTGTCCATTTTTGAACCAGTCCTGTGACACTAGTTATAGACTCCGATGCTTCACTCCAGGGTTACTGTATCCCTTGGTCCTTCTTAATGACGATGAAACACAGAAATTGCATCGGAATTAAATAGAAAAGGCACAATGCCGACTTAAGTACAAGAAGACTGACTCTTCTTACTGACTATGTTTGAACCATTCCTGTGACACTAGTTATAAATTCCGATGGTTCACTTCAGGTTTACTATATCCCTTGGACCTTCATATTGACGATGAAACACAGAAATTGCATCGGAATTAATTACAAAAGGCACAGTGCAGAATTAAGTACAAGAAGACTGACTCTACTTACTGTCTATGTTTTGAAAAATTCCATTGACACTAGTTATAGATTCCGATGCTTCACTCCAGGTTTACTGTATCCCTTGGACCTTGTTATTGACGATGAAACACAGATATTGCATCGGAATTAAATAGGAAAGGTACAATGCCGTCTTAAGTACAAGAAGACTGACTCTTCTTACTGACTATGATTTGAAACATTCCTGTGACACTAGTTATAGATTCCGATGCTTCACCTCAGGTTTACTGTATCCCTTGGACCTTCTTATTGACGATGAAGCACAGAAATTGCATCGGAATTAAATACCAAAGTAAAAATGCCGACTTAAGTACACGAAGACTGACTCTTCGTACTGTCTATGTTTTGAACCATTCCTGTGACACTAGTTATAGATTCCGATGCTTCACTCCAGGCTTACTGTATCACTTGGACCTTCTTATTGACGATGAAACACAGAAATTGCATCGGAATTAAAAAGAAAAGGCACAATGCCCACTTAAGTACAAGAAGACTGACTCTCCTTTCTGACTATGTTTTGAACCATTCCTGTGACACTAGTTATGAATTCTGATGCTTCACTTCAGGTTTAGTGTATCCCTCTGACCTTATTATTGACGATGAAACACAAAAATTGCATCGGAATTAAATAGATAAGGCACTATTCCGACTTAAGTACAAGAAGACTGACTCTTCTTACTGACAATGTTTTGAACGATTCCTGTGACACTAGTTACAGATCCCGATGCTTCACTTCAGGTTTACTGTATCCCTTGGACTTTCTTATTGACGATGAAACACAGAAATTGCATCGGAGTTAAATACAAAAGGCACAATGCCGATTTAAGTACAAGAGGACTGACTCTTCTTACTGCCTATGATTTGAACCATTCCTGTGACATTAGTTATAAATTCCGATGCTTCACTTCAGGTTTACTGTATCCCTTGGATCTTGTTATTGACGATGAAACACAGAAATTGCATCGGAAATAAATACAATAACCATTCCTGTGACACTAGTTATAAATTCCGATGCTTCACTTCAGGTTTACTGTATCCCTTGGACCTTCATATAGACGATGAAACACAGATATTGCATCGGATTTAAATAGAAAGGGCACAATGTCGACGTACGTACAAGAAGACTGACTCTTCTTACTGTCTATGTTTTGAACCATTCTGCGACAGTAGTAATAGATTCCGATGCTTCACTCCAGGTTTACTATATCCCATGGACCTTCTTATTGACGATGAAACACAGAAATTGCATCGGAAATAAATAGAAAAGGCACAATGCCGACTTAAGTACAAGAAGACTGACTCTTCTTACTGACAATGTTTTGAACCATTCCATTGACACTAGTTATAAATTCCGATGCTTCACTTCATGTTTACTGTATCCCTTGGACTTTCTTATTGACGATGAAACACAGAAATTGCATCGGAATTAAATAGAAAAGGCACAATGCCGACTGAAGTACAAGAAGACTGACTCTTCTTACTGACTATGTTTTGAACCATTCCTGTGACACTAGTCTTAGATCCGATGCTTCACTTCAGGTTTACTGTATACCTTGGACCTTCTTATTGACGATGAAACACAGCAATTGCATCGGAATTAAATACAAACGGCACAATGCCGACTTAAGTACAAGAAGACTGACTCTTCCTACTGTCTATGTTTTCAACCATCCCTGTGACACTAGTTAAAGATTTCGATGCTTCACTTCAGGTTTACTGTATTCCTTGGACCTTCTTATTGACGATGAAACACAGAAAATGCATCGGAATTAAATACAAAAGGCACAATGCCGACTTAAGTACAAGAAGACTGACACTTCTTACCGTCCATGTTTTGAACCATACCATTGACACTAGTTATAGATTCCGATGCTTCACTCCAGGTTTACTGTATCCCTTGGAACTTCTTATTGACGATGAAACACACAAATTGCATCGGAATTAAATAGAAATGGCACTATGCCGACTTAAGTACAAGAAGACTGACTCTTCTTACTGTCTATGTTTTGAACGATTGCTGTGACACTAGTTAAAGATCCCGATGCTTCACTTCAGGTTTACTGTATCCCTTGGACCTTCTTATTGACTATTAAACACAAAAATTGCATCGGAATTAAATACAAAAGGCACAATGCCGACTTAAGTACAAGAAGACTAACTCTTCTTACTGACTATGTTTTGAACCATTCCTGTGACACTAGATATGGATTCCGATGCTTCACTTCAGGTTTACTGTATCCCTCTGACCTTCTTATTGACGATGAAACACAGAAATTGCATCGGAATTGAATACAAAAAGGCACAATGCCGAATTAAGTTCAAGAAGACTGACTTTTATTACTGTCTATTTTTGAACCTGTCCTGTGACACTAGTTATAGACTCCGATGCTTCACTCCAGGTTTACTGTATCCCTTGGTCCTTCTTATTGACGATTAAACACAGAAATTGCATCGGAATTAATTAGAAAAGGCACAATGCCGACTTAAGTACAAGAAGCCTGACTCTTCTTACTGACTATGGTTTGAACCAGTCCTGTGACACTACTTATAAATTCCGATGCTACACTTCAGGTTTACTGTATCCCTTGGACATTCTTATTGACGATGAAACACAGAAATTGAATCGGATTTAAATACAAAAGGCACAGTGCAGAATTAAGTACAAGGAGACTGACTCTTCTTACTGTCTATGTTTTGAACCATTCCTGTGACACTAGTTATAGATTCCAATGCTTCACTCCAGGTTTACTGTATCCCTTGGACCTTCTTATTGACGATGAAACACAGAAATTGCATCGGAATTAAATACAAAAGGCAAAATGCCGACTTAAGTACAAGAAGACTGAATCTTCTTACTGTCTATGTTTTGAACCATTCCTGTGACACTAGTTATAGATTCCGAAGCTTCACTCCAGGTTTGCTGTATCCCTTGGACCCTACTTATTGACGATGAAACACAGAATTTGCGTCGGAATTAAGTAGAAAAGGCACAATGCCGACTTAAGTACAAGAAGACTGACTCTTCCTACTGACTATGTTTTGAACCATTCCTGTGACACTAGCTATAGTTTCCGACGCTTCACTTCAGGTTTACTGTATCCCTATGACCTTCTTATTGACGATGAAACACAGAAATTGCATCGGAATTAAATACAAAAGGCACAATGCCGACTTAAGTACAAGAAGACTGACTCTTCTTACTGTCTATTTTTTGAACCTTACCATTGAGACTAGTTATAGACTCCGATGCTTCACTCCAGGTTTACTGTATCACTTGGACCTTCTTATTGACGATGAAACACAGAAATTGCATCGGAATTAAAAAGAAAAGGCACAATGCCGACTTAAGTACAAGAAGACTGACTCTCCTTTCTGACTATGTTTTGAACCATTCCTGTGACACTAGTTATGAATTCTGATGCTTCACTTCAGGTTTAGTGTATCCCTCTGACCTTCTTATTGACGATGAAACACACAAATTGCATCGGAATTAAATAGATAAGGCACTATTCCGACTTAAGTACAAGAAGACTGACTCTTCTTACTGACTATATGTGAACGATTCCTGTGACACTAGTTACAGTTCCCGATGCTTCACTTCAGGTTTACTGTATCCCTTGGACTTTCTTATTGACGATGAAACACAGAAATTGCATCGGAGTTAAATACAAAAGGTACAATGCCGATTTAAGTACAAGAGGACTGACTCTTCTTACTGTCTATGTTTTGAACCATTCCTGTGACACTAGTTATAAATTCCGATGCTTCACTTCAGGTTTACTGTATCCCTTGGATCATCTTATTGACGATGAAACACAGAAATTGCATCGGAAATAAATACAATAACCATTCCTGTGACACTAGTTATAAATTCCGATGCTTCACTTCAGATTTACTGTATCCCTTGGACCTTCTTATTGACGATGAAACACAGAAATTGCATCGGAATTAAATACAATAGGTACAAAGCAGAATTAAGTACAAGAAGACTGACTCTTCTTACTGTCTATGTTTTGAACCATTCCTCTGACAGTAGTAATAGATTCCGATGCTTCACTCCAGGTTTACTATATCCCATGGACCTTCTTATTGACGATGAAACACAGACATTGCATCGGACATAAATAGAAAATTCACAATGCCGACTTAAGTACAAGAAGACTGACTCTTCATACTGACAATGTTTTGTACCATTCCATTGACACTAGTTATCAATTCCGATGCTTCACTTCATGTTTACTGTATCCCTTGGACTTTCTTATTGACGATGAAACACTGAAATTGCATCGGAATTAAATAGAAAAGGCACAATGCCGACTGAAGTACAAGAAGACTGACTCTTCTTACTGACTATGTTTTCAACCATCCCTGTGACACTAGTTATAGATTTCGATGCTTCACTTCAGGTTTACTGTATTCCTTGGACCTTCTTATTGACGATGAAACACAGAAATTGCATCGGAATTAAATACAAAAGGCACAGAGCCGACTTAAGTACATGAAGACCGACTCTTCCTACTGACTATGTTTTGAACCATTCCTGTGACACCCGTTATAAATTCCGATGCTTCACATGAGGTTTACTGTATCCCTTGGACCTTCTTATTGACGATGAAACACAGAAATTGCATCGGAATTAAATACAAAAGGCACAGAGCAGACTTAAGTACAAGAAGACTGACTCTCCTTACTGACTATGTTTTGAACCATTCCTGTGACGCAAGTTATAGATTCCGATGCTTCACTTCAGGTTTACTGTATCCCTTGGAGATTCTTATTGACGATGAAACACAGAAATTGCATCGGAATTAAATACAAAAGGCACAATGCCGAATTAAGATCAAGAAGACTGACTCATCTTACTGTCTATTTTTGAACCAGTCCTGTGACACTAGTTATAGACTCCTATGCTTCACTTCAGGTTTACTGTATCCCTTGGACTTATTTATTGACGATGAAAAACAGAAATTGCATCGGAATTAAATACAAAAGGCACAAAGCCGAAATAAGTACAAGAAGACTGACTCTTCTTACTGTCTATGTTTTGAACCATTCCTGCGACACTAGTTATTGAATCCGATGCTTCACTCCATGTTCACTGAATCCCTTGGACCTTCTTATTGACGATGAAACACAGAAATTGCATCGGAATTAAATAGAAAAGGCACAATGCCGACTTAAGTACAAGAAGTTTGACTCTTCTTACTGACTACGTTTTGAACCATTCCTGTGACACTAGTTATAGATCAGATGCTTCACTTCAGGTTTACTGCATACCTTGGACCTTCTTATTGACGATGAAACACAGAAATTGCATCGGAATTAAATACAAAGGGCGCAATGCCGACTTAAGTACAAGAAGACTGACTCTTCCCACTGTCTATGTTTTGAACCATTCCTGTGACACTAGATATAGATTCCGAAGCTTCACTTCAGGTTTACTGTATCCCTTGGACCTTCTTGTTGACGATGAAACACAGAAATTGCAACGGAATTAAGTACAAAAGGCACAATGCTGACTTAAGTTCAAGAAGACTAACTCTTCTTACTGACTATGTTTTGAACCATTCCTGTGACACTAGTTATGGATTCCGATGCTTCACTTCAGGTTTACTGTATCCCTCTGACCTTCTTATTGACGATGAAACACAGAAATTGCATCGGAATTAATTACAAAAGGCACAGTGCAGAATTAAGTACAGGAAGACTGACTCTACTTACTGTCTATGTTTTGAACCATTCCATTGACACTAGTTATAGATTCCGATGCTTCACTCCAGGTTTACTGTATCACTTGGACCTTCTTATTGACGATGAAACACAGAAATTGCATCGGAATTAAAAAGAAAAGGCACAATGCCGACTTAAGTACAAGAAGACTGACTCTCCTTTCTGACTATGTTTTGAACCATTCCTGTGACACTAGTTATGAATTCTGATGCTTCACTTCAGGTTTAGTGTATCCCTCTGACCTTCTTATTGACGATGAAACACACAAATTGCATCGGAATTAAATAGATAAGGCACTATTCCGACTTAAGTACAAGAAGACTGACTCTTCTTACTGACAATGTTTTGAACGATTCCTGTGACACTAGTTACAGATCCCGATGCTTCACTTCAGCTTTACTGTATCCCTTGGACTTTCTTATTGACGATGAAACACAGAAATTGCATCGGAGTTAAATACAAAAGGCACAATGCCGATTTAAGTGCAAGAGGACTGACTCTTCTTACTGTCTATGTATTGAACCATTCCTGTGACACTAGTTATAAATTCCGATGCTTCACTTCAGGTTTACTGTATTCCTTGGATCTTGTTATTGACGATGAAACCCAGAAATTGCATCGGAAATAAATACAATAACCATTCCTGGGACACTAGTTATAAATTCCGATGCTTCACTTCAGGTTTACTGGATCCCTTGGACCTTCTTATTGACGCTGAAACACAGAAATTGCATCGGAATTAAATACAATAGGTACAAAGTAGAATTAAGTACAAGAAGACTGACTCTTCTTACTGTCTATGTTTTGAACCATTCCTGTGACACTAGCTATAGATTACGATGCTTCACTTCAGGTTTCAGGTTTACTGTACCCCTCTGACCTTCTTATTGACGATGAAACACAGAAATATCATCGGAATTAATTACAAAAGGCACAATGCCGACTTAATGACAAGAAGACTGACACTTCTTACTGACAATGTTTTGAACCATTCCATTGACACTAGTTACAAATTCCGATGCTTCACTTCATGTTTACTGTATCCCTTGGACTTTCTTATTGACGATGAAACACAGAAATTGCATCGGAATTAAATAGAAAAGGCACAATGCCGACTGAAGTACAAGAAGACTGACTCTTCTTACTGACAATGTTTTGAACCATTCCATTGACACTAGTTACAAATTCCGATGCTTCACTTCATGTTTATTGTATCCCTTGGACTTTCTTATTGACGATGAAACACAGAAATTGCATCGGAATTAAATAGAAAAGGCACAATGCCGACTGAAGTACAAGGAGACTGACTCTTCTTACTGACTATGTTTTGAACCATTCCTGTGACACTAGTCATAGATCCGATGCTTCACTTCAGGTTTAATGTATACCTTGGACCTTCTTATTGACGACGAAACACAGCAATTGCATCGGAATTAAATACAAAAGGCACAATGCCGACTTAAGTACATGAAGACCGACTCTTCCTACTGACTATGTTTTGAACCATTCCTGTGACACCCGTTATAAATTCCGATGCTTCACTTGAGGTTTACTGTATCCCTTGGACCTTGTTATTGACGATGAAACACAGAAATTGCATCGGAATTAAATACAAAAGGCACAATGCCGTATTAAGTACAAGAAGACTGACTCTTCTTACTGTTTATGTTTTGAACCATTTCTGTGACACTAGTTATAGTTTCAGATGCTTCACTCCTGGTTTACTACATCCCTTGGACCTTCTTATTGACGATGAAACACAGAAATTGCATCGGAATTAAATACAAAAGGCACAATGCCGACTTAAGGACAACAAGATTGACTCTTCGTACTGACTATGTTTTGAACCATTCCTGTGACAGTAGCTATAGATTCCGATGCTTCACTTCAGGTTTACCGTATCCCTCTGACCTTCTTAATGGCGATGAAACACAGACATTGCATTGTAATTAAATACAAAAGGCACAATGCCAACTTAAGTACAAGAAGACTGACTCTTCTTACCGTCCATGTTTTGAACCATACCATTGACACAAGTTATAAATTCCGATGCTTCACTCCAGGTTTACTGTAACCCTTGGACCTCCTTATTGACGATGAATTACACAAATTGCATCGGAATTAAATAGAAAAGGCACTATGCCGACTTAAGTACAAGAAGACTGACTCTTCTTACTGTCTATGTTTTGAACGATTCCTGTGACACTAGTTATAGATCCCGATGCTTCACTTCAGGTTTACTGTATCCCTTGCACCTTCTTATTGACTATGAAACACAAAAATTGCATCGGAATTAAATACAAAAGGCAAAATGCCGACTGAAGTGCACGAAGACTGACTCTTCCTACAGTCTATGATTTGAACCATTCCTGTGACACTAGTTACAGATTCCGATGCTTCACTCCAGGTTCACTGTATCCCTTGGACCTTCTTATTGACGATGAAACACAGAAATTGCATCGGAATTAAATACAAAAGGCACAATGCCGACTTAAGTGCAAGAAGACTAACTCTTCTTACTGACTATGTTTTGAACCATTCCTGTGACACTAGTTTTGGATTCCGATGCTTCACTTCAGTTTTACTGTATCCTCTGACCTTCTTATTGACGATGAAACACAGAAATTGCATCGGAATTGAATACAAAAGGCACAATGACGAATTAAGTTCAAGAAGACTGACTTTTCTTACTGTCTATTTTTGAACCAGTCCTGTGACACTAGTTATAGACTCCGATGGTTCACTCCAGGTTTACTGTATCCCTTGGTCCTTCTTATTGACGATTAAACATAGAAATTGCATCGGAATTAAATAGAAAAGGCACAATGCCGACTTAAGTACAAGAAGCCTGACTCTTCTTACTGACTATGTTTTGAACCAGTCCTGTGACACTAGTTATAAATTCCGATGCTACACTTCAGGTTTACTGTATCCCTTGGACATTCTTATTGACGATGAAACACAGAAATTGAATCGTATTTAAATACAAATGGCACAGTGCAGAATTAAGTACAAGGGGACTGACTCTTCTTAATGTCTATGTTTTGAACCATTCCTGTGACACTAGTTATAGATTCCAATACTTCTCTCCAGGTTTACTGTATCCCTTGGACCTTCTTATTGACGATGAAACACAGAAATTGCATCGGAATTAAATACAAAAGGCAAAATGCCGACATAAGTACACGAAGACTGACTCTTCTTACTGTCTATGTTTTGAACCATTCCTGTGACACTAGTTATAGATTCCGAAGCTTCACTCCAGGTTTGCTGTATCCCTTGGACCCTACTTATTGACGATGAAACACAGAAATTGCGTCGGAATTAAATAGAAAAGCACAATGCGGACTTAAGTGCAAGAAGACTGACTTTTCTTACTGTCTATGTTTTGAACCATTCCTGTGACACTAGTCATAGATCCGATGCTTCACTTCAGGTTTAATGTATACCTTGGACCTTCTTATTGACGACGAAACACAGCAATTGCATCGGAATTAAATACAAAAGGCACAATGCCGACTTAAGTACATGAAGACCGACTCTTCCTACTGACTATGTTTTGAACCATTCCTGTGACACCCGTTATAAATTCCGATGCTTCACTTGAGGTTTACTGTATCCCTTGGACCTTGTTATTGACGATGAAACACAGAAATTGCATCGGAATTAAATACAAAAGGCACAATGCCGTATTAAGTACAAGAAGACTGACTCTTCTTACTGTTTATGTTTTGAACCATTTCTGTGACACTAGTTATAGTTTCAGATGCTTCACTCCTGGTTTACTACATCCCTTGGACCTTCTTATTGACGATGAAACACAGAAATTGCATCGGAATTAAATACAAAAGGCACAATGCCGACTTAAGGACAACAAGATTGACTCTTCGTACTGACTATGTTTTGAACCATTCCTGTGACAGTAGCTATAGATTCCGATGCTTCACTTCAGGTTTACCGTATCCCTCTGACCTTCTTAATGGCGATGAAACACAGACATTGCATTGTAATTAAATACAAAAGGCACAATGCCAACTTAAGTACAAGAAGACTGACTCTTCTTACCGTCCATGTTTTGAACCATACCATTGACACAAGTTATAAATTCCGATGCTTCACTCCAGGTTTACTGTAACCCTTGGACCTCCTTATTGACGATGAATTACACAAATTGCATCGGAATTAAATAGAAAAGGCACTATGCCGACTTAAGTACAAGAAGACTGACTCTTCTTACTGTCTATGTTTTGAACGATTCCTGTGACACTAGTTATAGATCCCGATGCTTCACTTCAGGTTTACTGTATCCCTTGCACCTTCTTATTGACTATGAAACACAAAAATTGCATCGGAATTAAATACAAAAGGCAAAATGCCGACTGAAGTGCACGAAGACTGACTCTTCCTACAGTCTATGATTTGAACCATTCCTGTGACACTAGTTACAGATTCCGATGCTTCACTCCAGGTTCACTGTATCCCTTGGACCTTCTTATTGACGATGAAACACAGAAATTGCATCGGAATTAAATACAAAAGGCACAATGCCGACTTAAGTGCAAGAAGACTAACTCTTCTTACTGACTATGTTTTGAACCATTCCTGTGACACTAGTTTTGGATTCCGATGCTTCACTTCAGTTTTACTGTATCCTCTGACCTTCTTATTGACGATGAAACACAGAAATTGCATCGGAATTGAATACAAAAGGCACAATGACGAATTAAGTTCAAGAAGACTGACTTTTCTTACTGTCTATTTTTGAACCAGTCCTGTGACACTAGTTATAGACTCCGATGGTTCACTCCAGGTTTACTGTATCCCTTGGTCCTTCTTATTGACGATTAAACATAGAAATTGCATCGGAATTAAATAGAAAAGGCACAATGCCGACTTAAGTACAAGAAGCCTGACTCTTCTTACTGACTATGTTTTGAACCAGTCCTGTGACACTAGTTATAAATTCCGATGCTACACTTCAGGTTTACTGTATCCCTTGGACATTCTTATTGACGATGAAACACAGAAATTGAATCGTATTTAAATACAAATGGCACAGTGCAGAATTAAGTACAAGGGGACTGACTCTTCTTAATGTCTATGTTTTGAACCATTCCTGTGACACTAGTTATAGATTCCAATACTTCTCTCCAGGTTTACTGTATCCCTTGGACCTTCTTATTGACGATGAAACACAGAAATTGCATCGGAATTAAATACAAAAGGCAAAATGCCGACATAAGTACACGAAGACTGACTCTTCTTACTGTCTATGTTTTGAACCATTCCTGTGACACTAGTTATAGATTCCGAAGCTTCACTCCAGGTTTGCTGTATCCCTTGGACCCTACTTATTGACGATGAAACACAGAAATTGCGTCGGAATTAAATAGAAAAGCACAATGCGGACTTAAGTGCAAGAAGACTGACTTTTCTTACTGTCTATGTTTTGAACCATTCCTGTGACACTAGTTATAGATTCCGATGCTTTACTCCAGGTTTACTGTATCCCTTGGACCTTCTTATTGACGATAAAACACAGAAATTGCATCCGAATTAAATACAAAAGGCACAATGCTGACTTAAGGACAAGAAGACTGACTCTTCTTACTGACTATGTTTTGAACCATTCCTGTGACACTAGCTATAGATTCCGATGTTTCACTTCAGGTTTACTGGATACCTATGACCTTCTTATTGACGATGAAACACAGAAATTGCATCGGAATTAAATACAAAAGGCACAATGCCGACTTAAGTACGAGAAGACTGACTCTTCTTACTGTCTATTTTTTGAACCTTACCATTGAGACTAGTTATAGATTCCGATGCTTCACTCCAGGTTTACTGTATCACTTGGACCTTCTTATTGACGATGAAACACAGAAATTGCATCGGAATTAAAAAGAAAAGCACAATGCCGACATAAGTACAAGAAGACTGACTCTCCTTTCTGACTATGTTTTGAACCATTCCTGTGACACTAGTTATGAATTCTGATGCTTCACTTCAGGTTTAGTGTATCCCTCTGACCTTCTTATTGACGATGAACCACACAAATTGCATCGGAATTAAATAGATAAGGCACTATTCCGACTTATGTACAAGAAGACTGACTCTTTTTACTGACTATATTTGAACGATTCCTGTGACACTAGTTACAGATCCCGATGCTTCACTTCAGGTTTACTGTATCCCTTGGACTTTCTTATTGACGATGAAACACAGAAATTGCATCGGAGTTAAATACAAAAGGTACAATGCCGATTTAAGTACAAGAGGACTGACTCTTCTTACTGTCTATGATTTGAACCATTCCTGTGACACTAGTTATAAATTCCGATGCTTCACTTCAGGTTTACTGTATCCCTTGGATCTTCTTATTGACGATGAAACACAGAAATTGCATCGGAAATAAATACAATTACCATTCCTGTGACACTAGTTATAAATTCCGATGCTTCGCTTCAGATTTACTGTATCCCTTGGACCTCCTTATTGACGATGAAACACAGAAATTGCATCGCAATTAAATACAATAGGTACAAAGCAGAATTAAGTACAAGAAGATTGACTCTTCTTACTGTCTATGTTTTGAACCATTCCTGTGACACTAGCTATAGATTACGATGCTTCACTTCAGGTTTCAGGTTTACTGTACCCCTCTGACCTTCTTATTGACGATGAAACACAGAAATATCATCCGAATTAATTACAAAAGGCACAATGCCGACTTAAGGACAAGAAGACTGACACTTCTTACTGTCTATGTTTGATCCATTCATGTGACACTAGCTATAGATTCCGAAGCTTCACTTCAGGTTTACTGTATCCCTTGGACCTTCATATTGACGATGAAACACAGAAATTGCATCGGATTTAAATAGAAAGGGCACAATGTCGACGTTAGTACAAGAAGACTGACTCTTCTTACTGTCTATGTTTTGAACCATTCCTCTGACAGTAGTAATAGATTACGATGCTTCACTCCAGGTTTACTATATCCCATGGACCTTCTTATTGACGATGAAACACAGAAATTGCATCGGAAATAAATAGAAAAGGCACAATGCCGACTTAAGTACAAGAAGACTGACTCTTCTTACTGACAATGTTTTGAACCATTCCATTGACACTAGTTATCAATTCCGATGCTTCACTTCATGTTTACTGTATCACTTGGACTTTCTTATTGACGATGAAACACAGAAATTGCATCGGAATTAAATAGAAAAGGCACAATGCCGACTGAAGTACAAGAAGACTGACTCTTCTTACTGACTATGTTTTCAACCATCCCTGTGACACTAGTTATAGATTTCGATGCTTCACTTCAGGTTTACTGTATTCCTTGGACCTTCTTATTGACGATGAAACACAGAAATTGCATCGGAATTAAATACAAAAGGCACAATGCCGACTTAAGTACATGAAGACCGACTCTTCCTACTGACTATGTTTTGAACCATTCCTGTGACACCCGTTATAAATTCCGATGCTTCACTTGAGGTTTACTGTATACCTTGGACCTTGTTATTGACGATGAAAAACAGAAATTGCATCGGAATTAAATACAAATAGCACAATGCCGTATTAAGTACAAGAAGACTGACTCTTCTTACTGCTTATGTTTTGAACCATTTCTGTGACACTAGTTATAGATTCAGATGCTTCACTCCTGGTTTACTGCATCCCTTGGACCTTCTTATTGACGATGAAACACAGAAATTGCAACGGAATTAAATACAAAAGGCACAATGCCGACTTAAGGACAACAAGATTGACTCTTCTTACTGACTATGTTTTGAACCATTCCTGTGACAGTAGCTATATATTCCGATGTCTCACTTCAGGTTTACTGTATCCCTCTGACCTTCTTATTGTCGATGAAACACACAAATTGCATCGGAATTAAATAGAAAAGGCACTATGCCGACTTAAGTACAAGAAGACTGACTCTTCTTACTGCCTATGTTTTGAACCATTCCTGTGACACTAGCTATAGATTCCGAAGCTTCACTTCAGGTTTACTGTATCCCTTGGACCTTCATATAGACGATGAAACACAGATATTGCATCGGATTTAAATAGAAAGGGCACAATGTCGACGTACGTACAAGAAGACTGACTCTTCTTACTGTCTATGTTTTGAACCATTCTGCGACAGTAGTAATAGATTCCGATGCTTCACTCCAGGTTTACTATATCCCATGGACCTTCTTATTGACGATGAAACACAGAAATTGCACCGGAAATAAATAGAAAAGGCACAATGCCGACTTAAGTACAAGAAGACTGACTCTTCTTACTGACAATGTTTTGAACCATTCCATTGACACTAGTTATAAATTCCGATGCTTCACTTCATGTTTACTGTATCCCTTGGACTTTCTTATTGACGATGAAACACAGAAATTGCATCGGAATTAAATAGAAAAGGCACAATGCCGACTGAAATACAAGAAGACTGACTCTTCTTACTGACTATGTTTTGAACCATTCCTGTGACACTAGTCTTAGATCCGATGCTTCACTTCAGGTTTACTGTATACCTTGGACCTTCTTATTGACGATGAAACACAGCAATTGCATCGGAATTAAATACAAACGGCACAATGCCGACTTAAGTACTAGAAGACTGACTCTTCCTACTGTCTATGTTTTCAACCATCCCTGTGACACTAGTTAAAGATTTCGATGCTTCACTTCAGGTTTACTGTATTCCTTGGACCTTCTTATTGACGATGAAACACAGAAAATGCATCGGAATTAAATACAAAAGGCACAATGCCGACTTAAGTACAAGAAGACTGACACTTCTTACCGTCCATGTTTTGAACCATACCATTGACACTAGTTATAGATTCCGATGCTTCACTCCAGGTTTACTGTATCCCTTGGAACTTCTTATTGACGATGAAACACACAAATTGCATCGGAATTAAATAGAAATGGCACTATGCCGACTTAAGTACAAGAAGACTGACTCTTCTTACTGTCTATGTTTTGAACGATTCCTGTGACACTAGTTATAGATCCCGATGCTTCACTTCAGGTTTACTGTATCCCTTGGACCTTCTTATTGACGACGAAACACAGCAATTGCATCGGAATTAAATACAAAAGGCACAATGCCGACTTAAGTACATGAAGACCGACTCTTCCTACTGACTATGTTTTGAACCATTCCTGTGACACCCGTTATAAATTCCGATGCTTCACTTGAGGTTTACTGTATCCCTTGGACCTTGTTATTGACGATGAAACACAGAAATTGCATCGGAATTAAATACAAAAGGCACAATGCCGTATTAAGTACAAGAAGACTGACTCTTCTTACTGTTTATGTTTTGAACCATTTCTGTGACACTAGTTATAGTTTCAGATGCTTCACTCCTGGTTTACTACATCCCTTGGACCTTCTTATTGACGATGAAACACAGAAATTGCATCGGAATTAAATACAAAAGGCACAATGCCGACTTAAGGACAACAAGATTGACTCTTCGTACTGACTATGTTTTGAACCATTCCTGTGACAGTAGCTATAGATTCCGATGCTTCACTTCAGGTTTACCGTATCCCTCTGACCTTCTTAATGGCGATGAAACACAGACATTGCATTGTAATTAAATACAAAAGGCACAATGCCAACTTAAGTACAAGAAGACTGACTCTTCTTACCGTCCATGTTTTGAACCATACCATTGACACAAGTTATAAATTCCGATGCTTCACTCGAGGTTTACTGTAACCCTTGGACCTCCTTATTGACGATGAATTACACAAATTGCATCGGAATTAAATAGAAAAGGCACTATGCCGACTTAAGTACAAGAAGACTGACTCTTCTTACTGTCTATGTTTTGAACGATTCCTGTGACACTAGTTATAGATCCCGATGCTTCACTTCAGGTTTACTGTATCCCTTGCACCTTCTTATTGACTATGAAACACAAAAATTGCATCGGAATTAAATACAAAAGGCAAAATGCCGACTGAAGTGCACGAAGACTGACTCTTCCTACAGTCTATGATTTGAACCATTCCTGTGACACTAGTTACAGATTCCGATGCTTCACTCCAGGTTCACTGTATCCCTTGGACCTTCTTATTGACGATGAAACACAGAAATTGCATCGGAATTAAATACAAAAGGCACAATGCCGACTTAAGTGCAAGAAGACTAACTCTTCTTACTGACTATGTTTTGAACCATTCCTGTGACACTAGTTTTGGATTCCGATGCTTCACTTCAGTTTTACTGTATCCTCTGACCTTCTTATTGACGATGAAACACAGAAATTGCATCGGAATTGAATACAAAAGGCACAATGACGAATTAAGTTCAAGAAGACTGACTTTTCTTACTGTCTATTTTTGAACCAGTCCTGTGACACTAGTTATAGACTCCGATGGTTCACTCCAGGTTTACTGTATCCCTTGGTCCTTCTTATTGACGATTAAACATAGAAATTGCATCGGAATTAAATAGAAAAGGCACAATGCCGACTTAAGTACAAGAAGCCTGACTCTTCTTACTGACTATGTTTTGAACCAGTCCTGTGACACTAGTTATAAATTCCGATGCTACACTTCAGGTTTACTGTATCCCTTGGACATTCTTATTGACGATGAAACACAGAAATTGAATCGTATTTAAATACAAATGGCACAGTGCAGAATTAAGTACAAGGGGACTGACTCTTCTTAATGTCTATGTTTTGAACCATTCCTGTGACACTAGTTATAGATTCCAATACTTCTCTCCAGGTTTACTGTATCCCTTGGACCTTCTTATTGACGATGAAACACAGAAATTGCATCGGAATTAAATACAAAAGGCAAAATGCCGACATAAGTACACGAAGACTGACTCTTCTTACTGTCTATGTTTTGAACCATTCCTGTGACACTAGTTATAGATTCCGAAGCTTCACTCCAGGTTTGCTGTATCCCTTGGACCCTACTTATTGACGATGAAACACAGAAATTGCGTCGGAATTAAATAGAAAAGCACAATGCGGACTTAAGTGCAAGAAGACTGACTTTTCTTACTGTCTATGTTTTGAACCATTCCTGTGACACTAGTCATAGATCCGATGCTTCACTTCAGGTTTAATGTATACCTTGGACCTTCTTATTGACGACGAAACACAGCAATTGCATCGGAATTAAATACAAAAGGCACAATGCCGACTTAAGTACATGAAGACCGACTCTTCCTACTGACTATGTTTTGAACCATTCCTGTGACACCCGTTATAAATTCCGATGCTTCACTTGAGGTTTACTGTATCCCTTGGACCTTGTTATTGACGATGAAACACAGAAATTGCATCGGAATTAAATACAAAAGGCACAATGCCGTATTAAGTACAAGAAGACTGACTCTTCTTACTGTTTATGTTTTGAACCATTTCTGTGACACTAGTTATAGTTTCAGATGCTTCACTCCTGGTTTACTACATCCCTTGGACCTTCTTATTGACGATGAAACACAGAAATTGCATCGGAATTAAATACAAAAGGCACAATGCCGACTTAAGGACAACAAGATTGACTCTTCGTACTGACTATGTTTTGAACCATTCCTGTGACAGTAGCTATAGATTCCGATGCTTCACTTCAGGTTTACCGTATCCCTCTGACCTTCTTAATGGCGATGAAACACAGACATTGCATTGTAATTAAATACAAAAGGCACAATGCCAACTTAAGTACAAGAAGACTGACTCTTCTTACCGTCCATGTTTTGAACCATACCATTGACACAAGTTATAAATTCCGATGCTTCACTCCAGGTTTACTGTAACCCTTGGACCTCCTTATTGACGATGAATTACACAAATTGCATCGGAATTAAATAGAAAAGGCACTATGCCGACTTAAGTACAAGAAGACTGACTCTTCTTACTGTCTATGTTTTGAACGATTCCTGTGACACTAGTTATAGATCCCGATGCTTCACTTCAGGTTTACTGTATCCCTTGCACCTTCTTATTGACTATGAAACACAAAAATTGCATCGGAATTAAATACAAAAGGCAAAATGCCGACTGAAGTGCACGAAGACTGACTCTTCCTACAGTCTATGATTTGAACCATTCCTGTGACACTAGTTACAGATTCCGATGCTTCACTCCAGGTTCACTGTATCCCTTGGACCTTCTTATTGACGATGAAACACAGAAATTGCATCGGAATTAAATACAAAAGGCACAATGCCGACTTAAGTGCAAGAAGACTAACTCTTCTTACTGACTATGTTTTGAACCATTCCTGTGACACTAGTTTTGGATTCCGATGCTTCACTTCAGTTTTACTGTATCCTCTGACCTTCTTATTGACGATGAAACACAGAAATTGCATCGGAATTGAATACAAAAGGCACAATGACGAATTAAGTTCAAGAAGACTGACTTTTCTTACTGTCTATTTTTGAACCAGTCCTGTGACACTAGTTATAGACTCCGATGGTTCACTCCAGGTTTACTGTATCCCTTGGTCCTTCTTATTGACGATTAAACATAGAAATTGCATCGGAATTAAATAGAAAAGGCACAATGCCGACTTAAGTACAAGAAGCCTGACTCTTCTTACTGACTATGTTTTGAACCAGTCCTGTGACACTAGTTATAAATTCCGATGCTACACTTCAGGTTTACTGTATCCCTTGGACATTCTTATTGACGATGAAACACAGAAATTGAATCGTATTTAAATACAAATGGCACAGTGCAGAATTAAGTACAAGGGGACTGACTCTTCTTAATGTCTATGTTTTGAACCATTCCTGTGACACTAGTTATAGATTCCAATACTTCTCTCCAGGTTTACTGTATCCCTTGGACCTTCTTATTGACGATGAAACACAGAAATTGCATCGGAATTAAATACAAAAGGCAAAATGCCGACATAAGTACACGAAGACTGACTCTTCTTACTGTCTATGTTTTGAACCATTCCTGTGACACTAGTTATAGATTCCGAAGCTTCACTCCAGGTTTGCTGTATCCCTTGGACCCTACTTATTGACGATGAAACACAGAAATTGCGTCGGAATTAAATAGAAAAGCACAATGCGGACTTAAGTGCAAGAAGACTGACTTTTCTTACTGTCTATGTTTTGAACCATTCCTGTGACACTAGTTATAGATTCCGATGCTTTACTCCAGGTTTACTGTATCCCTTGGACCTTCTTATTGACGATAAAACACAGAAATTGCATCCGAATTAAATACAAAAGGCACAATGCTGACTTAAGGACAAGAAGACTGACTCTTCTTACTGACTATGTTTTGAACCATTCCTGTGACACTAGCTATAGATTCCGATGTTTCACTTCAGGTTTACTGGATACCTATGACCTTCTTATTGACGATGAAACACAGAAATTGCATCGGAATTAAATACAAAAGGCACAATGCCGACTTAAGTACGAGAAGACTGACTCTTCTTACTGTCTATTTTTTGAACCTTACCATTGAGACTAGTTATAGATTCCGATGCTTCACTCCAGGTTTACTGTATCACTTGGACCTTCTTATTGACGATGAAACACAGAAATTGCATCGGAATTAAAAAGAAAAGCACAATGCCGACATAAGTACAAGAAGACTGACTCTCCTTTCTGACTATGTTTTGAACCATTCCTGTGACACTAGTTATGAATTCTGATGCTTCACTTCAGGTTTAGTGTATCCCTCTGACCTTCTTATTGACGATGAACCACACAAATTGCATCGGAATTAAATAGATAAGGCACTATTCCGACTTATGTACAAGAAGACTGACTCTTTTTACTGACTATATTTGAACGATTCCTGTGACACTAGTTACAGATCCCGATGCTTCACTTCAGGTTTACTGTATCCCTTGGACTTTCTTATTGACGATGAAACACAGAAATTGCATCGGAGTTAAATACAAAAGGTACAATGCCGATTTAAGTACAAGAGGACTGACTCTTCTTACTGTCTATGATTTGAACCATTCCTGTGACACTAGTTATAAATTCCGATGCTTCACTTCAGGTTTACTGTATCCCTTGGATCTTCTTATTGACGATGAAACACAGAAATTGCATCGGAAATAAATACAATTACCATTCCTGTGACACTAGTTATAAATTCCGATGCTTCGCTTCAGATTTACTGTATCCCTTGGACCTCCTTATTGACGATGAAACACAGAAATTGCATCGCAATTAAATACAATAGCTACAAAGCAGAATTAAGTACAAGAAGATTGACTCTTCTTACTGTCTATGTTTTGAACCATTCCTGTGACACTAGCTATAGATTACGATGCTTCACTTCAGGTTTCAGGTTTACTGTACCCCTCTGACCTTCTTATTGACGATGAAACACAGAAATATCATCCGAATTAATTACAAAAGGCACAATGCCGACTTAAGGACAAGAAGACTGACACTTCTTACTGTCTATGTTTGATCCATTCATGTGACACTAGCTATAGATTCCGAAGCTTCACTTCAGGTTTACTGTATCCCTTGGACCTTCATATTGACGATGAAACACAGAAATTGCATCGGATTTAAATAGAAAGGGCACAATGTCGACGTTAGTACAAGAAGACTGACTCTTCTTACTGTCTATGTTTTGAACCATTCCTCTGACAGTAGTAATAGATTACGATGCTTCACTCCAGGTTTACTATATCCCATGGACCTTCTTATTGACGATGAAACACAGAAATTGCATCGGAAATAAATAGAAAAGGCACAATGCCGACTTAAGTACAAGAAGACTGACTCTTCTTACTGACAATGTTTTGAACCATTCCATTGACACTAGTTATCAATTCCGATGCTTCACTTCATGTTTACTGTATCACTTGGACTTTCTTATTGACGATGAAACACAGAAATTGCATCGGAATTAAATAGAAAAGGCACAATGCCGACTGAAGTACAAGAAGACTGACTCTTCTTACTGACTATGTTTTCAACCATCCCTGTGACACTAGTTATAGATTTCGATGCTTCACTTCAGGTTTACTGTATTCCTTGGACCTTCTTATTGACGATGAAACACAGAAATTGCATCGGAATTAAATACAAAAGGCACAATGCCGACTTAAGTACATGAAGACCGACTCTTCCTACTGACTATGTTTTGAACCATTCCTGTGACACCCGTTATAAATTCCGATGCTTCACTTGAGGTTTACTGTATACCTTGGACCTTGTTATTGACGATGAAAAACAGAAATTGCATCGGAATTAAATACAAATAGCACAATGCCGTATTAAGTACAAGAAGACTGACTCTTCTTACTGCTTATGTTTTGAACCATTTCTGTGACACTAGTTATAGATTCAGATGCTTCACTCCTGGTTTACTGCATCCCTTGGACCTTCTTATTGACGATGAAACACAGAAATTGCAACGGAATTAAATACAAAAGGCACAATGCCGACTTAAGGACAACAAGATTGACTCTTCTTACTGACTATGTTTTGAACCATTCCTGTGACAGTAGCTATATATTCCGATGTCTCACTTCAGGTTTACTGTATCCCTCTGACCTTCTTATTGTCGATGAAACACACAAATTGCATCGGAATTAAATAGAAAAGGCACTATGCCGACTTAAGTACAAGAAGACTGACTCTTCTTACTGCCTATGTTTTGAACCATTCCTGTGACACTAGCTATAGATTCCGAAGCTTCACTTCAGGTTTACTGTATCCCTTGGACCTTCATATAGACGATGAAACACAGATATTGCATCGGATTTAAATAGAAAGGGCACAATGTCGACGTACGTACAAGAAGACTGACTCTTCTTACTGTCTATGTTTTGAACCATTCTGCGACAGTAGTAATAGATTCCGATGCTTCACTCCAGGTTTACTATATCCCATGGACCTTCTTATTGACGATGAAACACAGAAATTGCATCGGAAATAAATAGAAAAGGCACAATGCCGACTTAAGTACAAGAAGACTGACTCTTCTTACTGACAATGTTTTGAACCATTCCATTGACACTAGTTATAAATTCCGATGCTTCACTTCATGTTTACTGTATCCCTTGGACTTTCTTATTGACGATGAAACACAGAAATTGCATCGGAATTAAATAGAAAAGGCACAATGCCGACTGAAATACAAGAAGACTGACTCTTCTTACTGACTATGTTTTGAACCATTCCTGTGACACTAGTCTTAGATCCGATGCTTCACTTCAGGTTTACTGTATACCTTGGACCTTCTTATTGACGATGAAACACAGCAATTGCATCGGAATTAAATACAAACGGCACAATGCCGACTTAAGTACTAGAAGACTGACTCTTCCTACTGTCTATGTTTTCAACCATCCCTGTGACACTAGTTAAAGATTTCGATGCTTCACTTCAGGTTTACTGTATTCCTTGGACCTTCTTATTGACGATGAAACACAGAAAATGCATCGGAATTAAATACAAAAGGCACAATGCCGACTTAAGTACAAGAAGACTGACACTTCTTACCGTCCATGTTTTGAACCATACCATTGACACTAGTTATAGATTCCGATGCTTCACTCCAGGTTTACTGTATCCCTTGGAACTTCTTATTGACGATGAAACACACAAATTGCATCGGAATTAAATAGAAATGGCACTATGCCGACTTAAGTACAAGAAGACTGACTCTTCTTACTGTCTATGTTTTGAACGATTCCTGTGACACTAGTTATAGATCCCGATGCTTCACTTCAGGTTTACTGTATCCCTTGGACCTTCTTATTGACTATGAAACACAAAAATTGCATCGGTATTAAATACAAAAGGCAAAATGCCGACTGAAGTGCACGAAGACTGACTCTTCTTACAGTCTATGATTTGAACCATTCCTGTGACACTAGTTACAGATTCCGATACTTCACTCCAGGTTCACTGTATCCCTTGGACCTTCTTATTGACGATGAAACACAGAAATTGCATCGGAATTAAATACAAAAGGCACAATGCCGAGTTAAGTACAAGAAGACTAACTCTTCTTACTGACTATGTTTTGAACCATTCCTGTGACACTAGATATGGATTCCGATGCTTCACTTCAGGTTTACTGTATCCCTCTGACCTTCTTATTGACGATGAAACACAGAAATTGCATCGGAATTGAATACAAAAAGGCACAATCCCGAATTAAGTTCAAGAAGACTGACTTTTATTACTGTCTATTTTTGAACCTGTCCTGTGACACTAGTTATAGACTCCGATGCTTCACTCCAGGTTTACTGTATCCTTTGGTCCTTCTTATTGACGATTAAACACAGAAATTGCATCGGAATTAAATAGAAAAGGCACAATGCCGACTTAAGTACAAGAAGCCTGACTCTTCTTACTGACTATGGTTTGAACCAGTCCTGTGACACTACTTATAAATTCCGATGCTACACTTCAGGTTTACTGTATCCTATGGACATTCTTATTGACGATGAAACACAGAAATTGAATCGGATTTAAATACAAAAGGCACAGTGCAGAATTAAGTACAAGGAGACTGACTCTTCTTACTGTCTATGTTTTGAACCATTCCTGTGACACTAGTTATAGATTCCAATGCTTCACTCCAGGTTTACTGTATCCCTTGGACCTTCTTATTGACGATGAAACACAGAAATTGCATCGGAATTAAATACAAAAGGCAAAATGCCGACTTAAGTACAAGAAGACTGACTCTTCTTACTGTCTATGTTATGAACCATTCCTGTGACACTAGTTATAGATTCCGAAGCTTCACTCCATGTTTGCTGTATCCCTTGGACCCTACTTATTGACGATGAAACACAGAATTTGCGTCGGAATTAAGTAGAAAAGGCACAATGCCGACTTAAGTACAAGAAGACTGACTCTTCTTACTGACTATGTTTTGAACCATTCCTTTGACACTAGTTATAGATTCCGATGCTTCACTTCAGGATTACTCTATCCCTCTGTCCTTCTTATTGACGATGAAACACAGAAATTGCATCGGAATTAACTAGAAAAGCACAATGCGGACTTAAGTACAAGAAGACTGACTCTTCTTACTGTCTATGTTTTGAACCATTCCTGTGACACTAGTTATAGATGCTTCACTCCAGGTTTAATGTATCCCTTGGACCTTCTTATTGACGATGAAACACAGAAATTGCATCCGAATGAAATACAAAAGGCACAATGCCGACTTAAGGAAAAGAAGACTGACTCTTCTTACTGACTATGTTTTGAACCATTCCTGTGACACTAGCTATAGATTCCGACGCTTCACTTCAGGTTTACTGTATCCCTATGACCTTCTTATTGACGATGAAACACAGAAATTGCATCGGAATTAAAAAGAAAAGGCACAATGCCGACTTAAGTACAAGAAGACTGACTCTCCTTTCTGACTATGTTTTGAACCATTCCTGTGACACTAGTTATGAATTCTGATGCTTCACTTCAGGTTTAGTGTATCCCTCTGACCTTCTTATTGACGATGAAACACACAAATTGCATCGGAATTAAATAGATAAGGCACTATTCCGACTTAAGTACAAGAAGACTGACTCTTCTTACTGACTATATTTGAACGATTCCTGTGACACTAGTTACAGTTCCCGATGCTTCACTTCAGGTTTACTGTATCCCTTGGACTTTCTTATTGACGATGAAACACAGAAATTGCATCGGAGTTAAATACAAAAGTTACAATGCCGATTTAAGTACAAGAGGACTGACTCTTCTTACTGTCTATGTTTTGAACCATTCCTGTGACACTAGTTATAAATTCCGATGCTTCACTTCAGGTTTACTGTATCCCTTGGATCTTCTTATTGACGATGAAACACAGAAATTGCATCGGAAATAAATACAATACCCATTCCTGTGACACTAGTTATAAATTCCGATGCTTCACTTCAGATTTACTGTATCCCTTGGACCTTCTTATTGACGATGAAACACAGAAATTGCATCGGAATTAAATACAATAGGTACAAAGCAGAATTAAGTACAAGAAGACTGACTCTTCTTACTGTCTATGTTTTGAACCATTTCTCTGACAGTAGTAATAGATTCCGATGCTTCACTCCAGGTTTACTATATCCCATGGACCTTCTTATTGACGATGAAACACAGACATTGCATCGGACATAAATAGAAAATGCACAATGCCGACTTAAGTACAAGAAGACTGACTCTTCTTACTGACAATGTTTTGTACCATTCCATTGACACTAGTTATCAATTCCGATGCTTCACTTCATGTTTACTGTATCCCTTGGACTTTCTTATTGACGATGAAACACTGAAATTGCATCGGAATTAAATAGAAAAGGCACAATGCCGACTGAAGTACAAGAAGACTGACTCTTCTTACTGACTATGTTTTCAACCATCCCTGTGACACTAGTTATAGATTTCGATGCTTCACTTCAGGTTTACTGTATTCCTTGGACCTTCTTATTGACGATGAAACACAGAAATTGCATCGGAATTAAATACAAAAGGCACAGAGCCGACTTAAGTACATGAAGACCGACTCTTCCTACTGACTATGTTTTGAACCATTCCTGTGACACCCGTTATAAATTCCGATGCTTCACATGAGGTTTACTGTATCCCTTGGACCTTCTTATTGACGATGAAACACAGAAATTGCATCGGAATTAAATACAAAAGGCACAGAGCAGACTTAAGTACAAGAAGACTGACTCTCCTTACTGACTATGTTTTGAACCATTGCTGTGACGCAAGTTATAGATTCCGATGCTTCACTTCAGGTTTACTGTATCCCTTGGAGATTCTTATTGACGATGAAACACAGAAATTGCATCGGAATTAAATACAAAAGGCACAATGCCGAATTAAGATCAAGAAGACTGACTCATCTTACTGTCTATTTTTGAACCAGTCCTGTGACACTAGTTATAGACTCCTATGCTTCACTTCAGGTTTACTGTATCCCTTGGACTTATTTATTGACGATGAAAAACAGAAATTGCATCGGAATTAAATACAAAAGGCACAGAGCCGACTTAAGTACATGAAGACCGACTCTTCCTACTGACTATGTTTTGAACCATTCCTGTGACACCCGTTTTAAATTCCGATGCTTCACATGAGGTTTACTGTATCCCTTGGACCTTGTTATTGACGATGAAACACAGAAATTGCATCGGAATTAAATACAAAAGGCACAATGCCGTATTAAGTACAAGAAGACTGACTCTTCTTACTGTTTATGTTTTGAACCATTTCTGTGACACTAGTTATAGTTTCAGATGCTTCACTCCTGGTTTACTACATCCCTTGGACCTTCTTATTGACGATGAAACACAGAAATTGCATCGGAATTAAATACAAAAGGCACAATGCCGACTTAAGGACAACAAGATTGACTCTTCGTACTGACTATGTTTTGAACCATTCCTGTGACAGTAGCTATAGATTCCGATGCTTCACTTCAGGTTTACCGTATCCCTCTGACCTTCCTAATGGCGATGAAACACAGACATTGCATTGTAATTAAATACAAAAGGCACAATGCCAACTTAAGTACAAGAAGACTGACTCTTCTTACCGTCCATGTTTTGAACCATACCATTGACACAAGTTATAAATTCCGATGCTTCACTCCAGGTTTACTGTATCCCTTGGACCTCCTTATTGACGATGAATTACACAAATTGCATCGGTATTAAATAGAAAAGGCACTATGCCGACTTAAGTACAAGAAGACTGACTCTTCTTACTGTCTATGTTTTGAACGATTCCTGTGACACTAGTTATAGATCCCGATGCTTCACTTCAGGTTCACTGTATCCCTTGCACCTTCTTATTGACTATGAAACACAAAAATTGCATCGGAATTAAATACAAAAGGCAAAATGCCGACTGAAGTGCACGAAGACTGACTCTTCCTACAGTCTATGATTTGAACCATTCCTGTGACACTAGTTACAGATTCCGATGCTTCACTCCAGGTTCACTGTATCCCTTGGACCTTCTTATTGACGATGAAACACAGAAATTGCATCGGAATTAAATACAAAAGGCACAATGCCGACTTAAGTGCAAGAAGAATAACTCTTCTTACTGACTATGTTTTGAACCATTCCTGTGACACTAGTTTTGGATTCCGATGCTTCACTTCAGGTTTACTGTATCCCTCTGACCTTCTTATTGACGATGAAACACAGAAATTGCATCGGAATTGAATACAAAAGGCACAATGACGAATTAAGTTCAAGAAGACTGACTTTTCTTACTGTCTATTTTTGAACCAGTCCTGTGACACTAGTTATAGACTCCGATGGTTCACTCCAGGTTTACTGTATCCCTTGGTCCTTCTTATTGACGATTAAACACAGAAATTGCATCGGAATTAAATAGAAAAGGCACAATGCCGACTTAAGTACAAGAAGCCTGACTCTTCTTACTGACTATGTTTTGAACCAGTCCTGTGACACTAGTTATAAATTCCGATGCTACACTTCAGGTTTACTGTATCCCTTGGACATTCTTATTGACGATGAAACACAGAAATTGAATCGTATTTAAATACAAATGGCACAGTGCAGAATTAAGTACAAGGGGACTGACTCTTCTTACTGCCTATGTTTTGAACCATTCCTGTGACACTAGTTATAGATTCCAATACTTCTCTCCAGGTTTACTGTATCCCTTGGACCTTCTTATTGACGATGAAACACAGAAATTGCATCGGAATTAAATACAAAAGGCAAAATGCCGACATAAGTACACGAAGACTGACTCTTCTTACTGTCTATGTTTTGAACCATTCCTGTGACACTAGTTATAGATTCCGAAGCTTCACTCCAGGTTTGCTGTATCCCTTGGACCCTACTTATTGACGATGAAACACAGAAATTGCGTCGGAATTAAATAGAAAAGCACAATGCGGACTTAAGTACAAGAAGACTGACTCTTCTTACTGTCTATGTTTAGAACCATTCCTGTGACACTAGTTATAGATTCCGATGCTTTACTCCAGGTTTACTGTATCCCTTGGACCTTCTTATTGACGATAAAACACAGAAATTGCATCCGAATTAAATACAAAAGGCACATTGCTGACTTAAGGACAAGAAGACTGACTCTTCTTACTGACTATGTTTTGAACCATTCCTGTGACACTAGCTATAGATTCCGATGTTTCACTTCAGGTTTACTGGATACCTATGACCTTCTTATTGACGATGAAACACAGATATTGCATCGGAATTAAATACAAAAGGCACAATGCCGACTTAAGTACAAGAAGACTGACTCTTCTTACTGTCTATCTTTTGAACCTTACCATTGAGACTAGTTATAGATTCCGATGTTTCACTCCAGGTTTACTGTATCACTTGGACCTTCTTATTGACGATGAAACACAGAAATTGCATCGGAATTAAAAAGAAAAGCACAATGCCGACATAAGTACAAGAAGACTGACTCTCCTTTCTGACTATGTTTTGAACCATTCCTGTGACACTAGTTATGAATTCTGATGCTTCACTTCAGGTTTAGTGTATCCCTCTGACCTTCTTATTGACGATGAACCACACAAATTGCATCGGAATTAAATAGATAAGGCACTATTCCGACTTATGTACAAGAAGACTGACTCTTTTTACTGACTATATTTGAACGATTCCTGTGACATTAGTTACAGATCCCGATGCTTCACTTCAGGTTTACTGTATCCCTTGGACTTTCTTATTGACGATGAAACACAGAAATTGCATCGGAGTTAAATACAAAAGGTACAATGCCGATTTAAGTACAAGAGGACTGACTCTTCTTACTGTCTATGATTTGAACCATTCCTGTGACACTAGTTATAAATTCCGATGCTTCACTTCAGGTTTACTGTATCCCTTGGATCTTCTTATTGACGATGAAACACAGAAATTGCATCGGAAATAAATACAATTACCATTCCTGTGACACTAGTTATAAATTCCGATGCTTCGCTTCAGATTTGCTGTATCCCTTGGACCTCCTTATTGACGATGAAACACAGAAATTGCATCGGAATTAAATACAATAGGTACAAAGCAGAATTAAGTACAAGAAGATTGACTCTTCTTACTGTCTATGTTTTGAACCATTCCTGTGACACTAGCTATAGATTACGATGCTTCACTTCAGGTTTCAGGTTTACTGTACCCCTCTGACCTTCTTATTGACGATGAAACACAGAAATATCATCCGAATTAATTACAAAAGGCACAATGCCGACTTAAGGACAAGAAGACTGACACTTCTTACTGTCTATGTTTGATCCATTCATGTGACACTAGCTATAGATTCCGAAGCTTCACTTCAGGTTTACTGTATCCCTTGGACCTTCATATTGACGATGAAACACAGAAATTGCATCGGATTTAAATAGAAAGGGCACAATGTCGACGTTAGTACAAGAAGACTGACTCTTCTTACTGTCTATGTTTTGAACCATTCCTCTGACAGTAGTAATAGATTACGATGCTTCACTCCAGGTTTACTATATCCCATGGACCTTCTTATTGACGATGAAACACAGAAATTGCATCGGAAATAAATAGAAAAGGCACAATGCCGACTTAAGTACAAGAAGACTGACTCTTCTTACTGACAATGTTTTGAACCATTCCATTGACACTAGTTATCAATTCCGATGCTTCACTTCATGTTTACTGTATCACTTGGACTTTCTTATTGACGATGAAACACAGAAATTGCATCGGAATTAAATAGAAAAGGCACAATGCCGACTGAAGTACAAGAAGACTGACTCTTCTTACTGACTATGTTTTCAACCATCCCTGTAACACTAGTTATAGATTTCGATGCTTCACTTCAGGTTTACTGTATTCCTTGGACCTTCTTATTGACGATGAAACACAGAAATTGCATCGGAATTAAATACAAAAGGCACAATGCCGACTTAAGTACATGGAGACCGACTCTTCCTA